>NC_051154.1:186344483-186584483 GCF_013339745.2 Dermacentor silvarum | reverse complement strand
GGGTTCTTTAACGTGCACCTAAATCTAAGTACACGGGTGTTTTCACATTTCGCCGCCATTGAAATGCGGCCGCCGTGGCAAGGGTTTGATCCCGTGACCTCGTGCTCGGCAGCCCAACACCATTGGCACGAAGCCAACACCCCGGGTCGACGGCTCTTTCAGCGGTGTAAAGTTATGCCGCTGCACGTCCAAAAGTCCAAAGTAATGGAGAAACACAAGTAGAAAGCACGAGACCTTCTCGCGAATGATATTGTCTTCTGTGAACAATAACTGTCGCACGTAGCCATGGCTAAATTTACGCGTGGTGTCAAATAATACATTTCGCTCTGTTATAGCCCAACGCCAGCAGTAGCAAATGAAGTGATCCGCATCTCTAAGTGGTTGCAGTCTGCACAGAGTGGGATAGAACGCAGGCAGTACAGAAAAAACACGCTGGTGGGTGTGTGCTCATTCCATATTTCAAGAAACTAGAGTGGCGCCCCGGCGAGTTGGTCTCTCAACCATACAGGACTAATGGGACTGCGCCCGGAGCGAGTGAAAATAACTCTCATCCTCTATGAGCTGGGTTTTCTCTAATGCTTTCACGCAGCTCTTCCGCTCCCGGAAACACAAGCTAAGCGATTTGTTCCTTCTGCGGAGGCTGAGAAATTAGTGCCGGAACATTTGCATGCAACGTGCCGGAACCACCAACGGCTTTCAATTCATGGGTGTGTCAGACTATAGACACAGACGGCTGCGCCTACGCATTGCGGATTCCATCCTTTGGTGCGGCCTAACTTGGTTGGCCAGGCAGCTTGGTCTCATTGAGTCCTCCGTGAGTGCCACCATTACTGCTGCTTTTCGTAAGCTGAAGAGACGTGTAGCCCAGAATATGGTCATAGTTATCGACTCAAAGTTGGCGCTTCGAACGGCTATCTCCATGGTCTCACTTCAATATAGTTTTCTCGACAACTACGTGGTCTGCTCAGCGGCCTTAGAAAGGAATGGTGCACTATTTAGAGTTAATGAATACATTCGCAGCTTTGGCGGTCAACACTACATTGCTAGGTTATTAACGCTTCGTAATGTGGTCGATTGTGACATGTCGATCTACCGTACTTCACAGCCGCTTGATATCTGGAGATTGCTCTGCTCCAGGTATTTTACTGCGCTAAGTAGTTATAAGCGCCGTAATCGGTTATCTCTGCAACATCCCACTCAAATACCACGGCAACGTAAAAAAAAAAAAAAAAAAACGATTTCTCGTCAGTAGTTGTGTTCAAACCAATTCCCCAAAGGCTGCGATGCGCCATTACAGCACATTTGTTTTGCAAAATAAATAAATAAATAAATAAATAAATAAATAAATAAATAAATAAATAAATAAATAAATAAATAAATAAATAAATAAATAAATAAATAAATAAAACAACGCTGGAATTATTATAGTAGGCTATCATAAATTGTGCACCATGATGAAAAAATCCCGATCCATCTTTCTGTTGATTAATACGTGCTCTATAAAAGCTCTTCCATGCGTTAAAGAAAGCACACAAAACACAAAAAAAAGTGATAATCACGCGACTCTTATCGCGTATTTTTACGGGCTTCTTTCAGGCTTGTAAAATTGTTTTATATAGCGCGTATAGAGCAACAGAAAGATGGGACGGAAATGTTTCACGATGACCTACAATTTTGTGATTGACAATCTTGCTCTGATTATAATATTTGACGAGGGACTCAATAATAACTAATTGTGTAATTAGGCGAAATACAATAAATTGTCGCACTTGCTCCAAGCGACGGCAAACGACGACGATGACGACGAGGGGGGGGGGGGGGGGGGCAATGTACGCACTCTGAAGATGGATTTTTTCTGTATCCAATATAAAAAGCGGAGAGCATACGCTACTTCAAGGCGTAGACGACGTAAGAGTGCGTCTAGATGACGTTTCACCTTGAGCTTTGGTTTCGGTTCCATTACAATGTACTGAGTTGTCTCCGGATATTTTCCACAGCAGACACGGCTTGGCCTCACCCTTTTTCGTGTGTTTTCTCCAGTATGTCCTTGTCAGGCAGCTATTGGTTGGCTCCAAAAAAATCAGAGCAATGCCCTCTGTGTGGGGCGAATTTCTTTCCCGCGTTTATTGTGACAGCAAATATACGGATGCTCGAGGCGTATTCGTGCCATCAACATTGGCATTGGCATGCTGTCCTGCTTTCCACGGTGCATGCGCAGCCCGTGCCTGGAGGATTTGAAAGCCTCCAGATCCGTCTTGAAGGTGTAGTGGCTTTGGCGTTGCGCTGCTAAGCCCGAGGGCGCGTGATCAAATCCCGGCCGCTCAGAGGGCGAAATGCAAAAACGCCCGTGTACCGTGTATTGGGTGCACGTTAAAGGACCCCAAGTGATCCAAATTATTCCGGAGTCCCCCACTACGGCGTGTCTCACAATCATATCGTGGTTTTGGCCAAGTTAAACTCCAAAATTTAATGTTAAAGAGCCTCCAGAGACACGAAGTGCATTCGTCTTCAAAACGACGAAGCCATGCGAACGCACCTTCACGCTTCGCTCAATCTGGTCTGCCGTAGCGAGGACAGCGTTCTGGCTACCACTGCTGGCGTGAGCATTGTGCGCACACATGTTAACATTCATGCTGAGCATCTCTGTGCATCCCACACTGTGGTGAACGTCAAGCTAAGTGTATGTAAACATTTCTTTGGAGGCTGACCAACGCCGACGGTTTTCCTTCGGCCTCATCTCGAGCTCCATCTAGGTGCAGAACGGAAAATCCGGCTTGCTCCACTTCACTGGGGGATGGAGGACGGGGAGTCCGAAAGATAAGAAGAAAGCAGAGAAAAAGAGCATAGACAGTATGGTCTCAGTCGGTCAGCACGGAATCAGGCGCAGTACAGTGAACCCCAATGAAGGCTAAAGCCGTTTGTTACAGATTTGTTGTCCTTAAGAATTGCTGCAGTACCTTCGTCGCCCTCTACTGTGATGGCTTATGAGGTCAGCATTTCAAAATGGTTTGCTCTGACAATGATCTGTGATCAACGCGAGCCAGCGCAGTCGCCAGTGATCGCTTCTGTGCACTGTAGTGAGCACAGCCATAAGAGTCTCCCCGCGACCCCGTCCATCCCATGTAGTGTTGTCAACTATTCCAATTCGAAAGGCAAAACATTTCGTTGAGGTCACTTCTTGCCATAGCCTACAAAGCAAGGTAGCCTCGAGGTCGGCAAATGGGATGCGAAAGCGGAGCAAAGAGTAAGGGTGGTGCATTCGGTTGTTATTAAAACTTGGGGTGTTCCACACAGAGACCAGTGATGTCTCGTTCGAGCCTGCCAAGTTTTCCAGCGGCATCTGACCTTGACAATGGTATCTATTCCTGTGTGCTGTCTTCAAGAGCTGACCGAGAAGCATCATCAGTGTGGTCGTTGCCTATGCACCGCACTGACTTTGATGTAAAACTTTGGCACAACGTAAAAAAAAAAATATTGTGTTATGCTTTATCTTGGCCAAGGTATCAATGAGTTGTCTAATCTCGAACAGCAGTTGTTCGTTCACATCGTGTCGCATGGCTGCTTCAAAGATTGGAGCGCTCCCTTCGAGTCGCTGAATATCGACCGTCTTCGAGGTTGTTCGATTACGAGATGAAATGTTGCGCGAAGAGCTTCAAGTTCCGTAGCCGACGACGTTGCCGGGTGGCGTATATTGAAAATGTAGAAGGCACAGCGCCTTAGCAACCGTGCTTGAACGCAATTGGCTGAAACACCGCCGGCGAACCCCCCAACAAACTGGTACCCATTGCTTAAAGCGAATTACTGTCAGTGGGGCCCAATGCGCCTCAAACTGTGGAGTGTGCACCAAAATGACGGCTATTCCTATTTTTTTCCCGCTGGCTGCAGGCAGCGCACGCTTTGTTTTTCTGTTCTTTCCATCACCCGGCGTTTTTGTTTTGCAACCGACACAATTCCTTCGATGTAGCGAGCGGGTTTGTAGCACATTTTCGGAGCAGTGCGCGCGGTGAGCAGGGCAAACGTGCGCAGAAGGCGCCGATCATGTCTGCATATACGTATATGAGGGGGGGGGGGGGGGGGGGGGCTTTTGCTGCTCGCAGATTGACCATATACTCGTACAGCATTGGGGTGTGCAGTTAGAAAGCGGCCGCATTGACAGCCTTACACATGCGACAGCCACAACCCTCCGCAAGAACGGTCCATATGCACGCGGCGACAACGCGAGGTTTTTTTTGCCGGTCCAATCTGTTGCACCATGTGGGCCGCTGACACAGAGCGCGGAGCAGTGACGGGATCACTGCGCGCACGCTCTTCGCGGTCATGCAAACAGGGTTCCTTCTCGATGGAGGGGGGGGGGGGGGGGGGGGATGTCGCCGGCTGGGACTCCGCGGGCACTGGAGGTGTGGAGCCCTGTTTCAGTCCAAGCTCGTAAACTCCCATCAATCTGTATCAAACAGCTTTGCGATGGGTGGATTCTCAGCATCATTGTAAATAGCGTTCTTTTTTTCGTTATTTATTTCCGGCAGTTGGAGCTGGCATCGCTGTTGAACACCGGGTCCGTGCCGCATTGTGTGTTTTTGACGTGTGTGACACCATGGTTACCACGTGATACTGTTTTATTCAGCGAAACGTTCATATCAAGTGTACTGGCTTGACCAGTACACCGTCACTCATTTAGAAGTTTGCTCTAGACGAATCACGAAGATCGGAGGAATGTCCTTTGGGATGTACGCGTCATGGAAGAAATGTAACACTACTATCATGGAGTTTAGAACTGTGTGCCTGTAATGTGCTGCAAAAAGAGCCCGTCTCACACAAAATGTACTTAATGTGGAAGGTCCTCAAAATGTACTGGAAGAGTTCCCATGCGATTTCCTACTTCGCCATTGTTCTTCTCGACGACTTTAAATTCCCAAACATTTCTTGGAACCTACGTCTGCTATCTTCAAAGTGATTTTTCACTGAAGCTAAGAATTCTTTAGACTTATGCTCTGTTTTCCCGTTCACGCAACTAGTAAGCGAATCGTCTAGGCTATCTTTTAATGCAGCAAACACATTATAGACGTAATTTTGACCCCTCGACCTGAACTGACTTCTTCTATTACTTACTTACCTTAGTGACCATGAACTACTTTGCTTTAAAATTCGCACCCGTTTTAGAAAGACTACTGAAAAGAAAAAAGCCATACTGTACTATACAAAAGCTAACTATGAAGCTATAAATAACGAACTATCTCAATTCCTCGATGTCTTAACTGAAAATTTGGATGAACGCTCATTCAATCTAACTAGAACAAGTTCGTGGCCCAAGTTGAATGGCTAACGAAGAAGTGCCTCCGTTTTCGCACCATCAATTCCAATCCCAAGGCACCCTGTTATAACGCTCACATGAAGCGCTTATCTAACCAGAAAAACAATTTTACCGGCTAGCAAGAATTTCACGAAGGGTACACTAGGATACTTGCAAACTTGCCTCTGGCACTTATGCTAAAT
Source organism: Dermacentor silvarum (assembly GCF_013339745.2). NCBI lineage: Eukaryota > Metazoa > Arthropoda > Arachnida > Ixodida > Ixodidae > Dermacentor > Dermacentor silvarum. The sequence goes on along the minus strand of NC_051154.1, from coordinate 186,578,993 downwards.
AATGCTAAATTAACGTCTTAACTAACGCATTTACGCCGTTACTAAAAACAAGTGTTTCCATGTTGTGGCGCATCATTAACCCTTCTCATGGCAATACCATTACTCTGAACGACTCAATAGGCAACCCTATTCCTGCTGATCATTCTGCTGCCGTTTTAAACACGAAGGTTGCCAGAAAATTCTTGTTTTACTAACAGACAGTTACCTTTTGCACGAAATTATATTTATGTGGTTATGCCTCCATTAACTAATCGATGAACTAAAGTACCAGTCGTCCCCAGGCTATGATTCTGTTAATACCAAGTTTTTGAAGTACTACAGCTTTCAGTTTCATTATTTTAACCAAACATTTTTAACAGTCCTTAGCTACGTCTTCCCTACCTATGAAATGGAAAATTGGGAAGGTGGTTCAATTGTATAAATTCGACAATAAATCTTCGGCTTCTAATTATAGGCCCATCTCCCTCACTAGCACCTGTTGCAAAATGCTAGAACACATAATATACTACTTAGTAACCTTGTCAGTTTTCTCGAATCCAACTCATCCTTCCCATCGGCACAACATGGTTTTCGCAAAATATATTCGTGTGATACGCAACTTATAATCTTTACATGTAAGCTACACTCCATTCCAGACATGGGATCCACTGCGGACTGTATTTTCTTAGATATTTCTAAAGCGTTTAGCAAGGTATGCTTCAAGTTTTTATTAGAACTAAGTAGCCTAATAATTGAGTCCAACTTCGTAAAATGGATCGAGTGTTTTCTGAGCAATCACTCGCAATTCCTTACTGATAACGGCCATAACTCCGCAGTCAGTCAAGTACACTCAAGTGTACCGTAGGGTTCCATGTTAGGTCCTCTTTTATTTTTCATATGGTTTAACCACTTTCCTTCAGCAATACCTTCTCTCATTAACCTGTTCGCTAATGAGTGTATAATTTTTTATAAATAAACAATAATGAAGACTCGAACAGCCCACAAATCGATCTCACTACTTGTTCGAACTCGTGTTGTGTTCCAATGTGCGGCCAATGAAATTGAACACTAAGGCAAAGTATTGTGTGTGTCTCGTACCATTACTTGTTAACCCAAATATCGGTTAAATAACAGTACCTTAGAATACGCAAACTATTATGAATACCTTAGTGTTCATATTAGAAGTAATTTGGCTCGGGCTGTAGACACTAAGTCATCAACCGCGGTAATAGACGCTTGGTTACTTGCGTCGTAATTAATGTTTTATTCTGCTCCTTCAAGTTTAAAAGGGCTGCTTTATAACACAGTAATACGCCCTAGGCTGCAGAATATCAGTCAGCAGTCTAGGACTCGTTTCAAGATAATCTTATTACTTCTCTTGAACTTGTTCAAAATAATGCCATTTGCTTCATATTTTCTAACTATGTCATCGAACTGCGAGCACAACAGGTATGAAAATTAATCTCGCTTTACCATAGATCGCATCTCGCCGCGAAATATCCGGTTTAACTTTGCTCCATTAGCTGTACCATCACCCTATCTACGTCAGGAATTAATTCCCCACCTCAGTATGTGTTTCACAGCATTGACCATCGTCATGTAGGAACTGAGCCATGCAATACCAAAAAAAAAAAAAAAAAATCTTTAGGTCTTTTCTTCCGCGCACAGCCCAACAATGGAACCATCTTCCCGCATTAGTTGTTGATGTTAATGATAACCATGATTTCTGCAAAGTGACCCGCCGTGTCATCGCAATGGATATGGCGTTGCGAAGGTCGAGGTCGCGGGTTTGAGCCTGGCTGCGGCGGCTGCATTCCGGTGGCAGGCGTAATGCAAAAAATGGTCGTGTACCGCGCATTGGGTGCACGTTAAAGAACTCCCCAGGTGATTCTTTAACAAAGAACCCAACTGCAACACGATAGCTCTGTCGCCATGGTTCAGCGTATGCGATGAGCCAATCAGATTTCATGCAAATCCTTTTTTTTTTTCATGTTGTCGAGCTGACCTGCATATCTGGTTCGGTCAAGGTATCGAGATCGGGTCACCTGACTTTCTCATTTTCTTGGGTACGTGTGAGGCCTGGGCGCGGGCTGTGTTCGAATCAGGATACCTTTGCGGGTAGGCCACATAGAAAGGTACAGGCTTTAGCCCGGCGGTGATGTTGAGCTTGCTCGTGAGCCACTGCGCATTGTTCCTGATAAGTGATAATGCGCGAAACACTAAGCGTAATTATTGCACATAAGGCTTCGATAGCTATCACTGTTAATGCTTCGCATTTTGGAGTAAACTGTGCGCTTCGGGAGTAATTGTCACATAAAAAAAGAACTACGCTATTTGGCATAAATTTGTTTCGATTCAGCAAATATAATTACTGCAGATTTCTTCCGTCGGACACATTACGTTGTAAGAAAATTGCACCGATATCAACTCAGTGCAGTTGTTTTCGTCCTAGTTAATCACACACAATTGGAATATTTCATAACTAAGTGAACGCCCTTGAAATATCTTTTGCGATTATTTTTGGAGAGACTTTTAACAGAAGCCTATTCTTCCTTATGCCTTGTCTTCGGTTTCGTGGGCGTAGCAAGCTTGCCGTACGAGAAATTAAACAAAATGGATGCATCGTGTGCTACTATGGCTATGGGCGACATGAAAACAGCAGTATAACCACCAGCTAAGAACAAAAACGTTCAGAAATGAACGACGGAGGGCTCTGCTCTGAGAAGGCCAACTGAGTAGCACAACATCACGGGGAGAATGAATTGGATTATCTGTGCTTGGATTTTCTTTCGTTTTTACTTGCTCCTGGTCGTTTCCCCATTGCTTAAATCTAAAGCATTCACCCCTCGCCCTTTCCCAACGTGGTTGTTGCTATGCTGTTGCCGGTTTGACGTCACCGAACAATGTTCTGATTTCAACGATAAGGTCTGCGAGTGTAACGTTGCTCGTGCTGCAGCCCGCAGACAGCCCCCAAAACCGCGCTTCATGGGGACCCGCGTCCCTTATCTCCGGTTCCGATGAATGGTGATGGATTTCCGTTAGCCGCTTGACTGGCCTCTGTAGAGAGCCCCGCATCCAATCTCAACGCTAAATCTAATTCCCCCGGTTTTGTATTATTTTATTTTATTTGTGCTTTTCTCTCCTGGTCTCTTGTCTGATTGAACCTAGTACTCGGAGGTTCCTTTCATGAAGGCACAGGTCAGTCGTGCTCACAAAAAAAAAAAGAACAAAAAATGGAAGATTTCTTCAGCTGACGAAGAAGTACCCGTGACATTGTTCGGACAGAGCTAATTGTGAACTACATTTTTACTGCCTTATGGATTATATTCGACAGTCTTGTAGGACACAACAACGACAAACGTTCGGGAACCCACAGGCGCGTTAATTGGCTAAATGGCAAACACAGTGCGTTGCAAATACTTCTAAAGTTAAATTAAATGCCGGTATTTTACGTGTCAAAACCACGATATCATCATGAGGCACGCCGTAGTAGGGGACTCTGAATTAATTTGGACCACCTGGGGTTCTTTAACGTGCACCCAATGCACGGTACACGGACGTTCTTGCATTTCACCCCGGTCGAAATGCGGCCGCCGCGGTCGGGATTCGATCCCATGGCCTCGGGCTCAGGAGCACAACGCCAAAGCCAATACGCCACCACGGCAGGCACTTCTGTAGTTGACTCTTCATAGTTCTTCTCTAATCGTTGAACAAGCCACAATTCTATTTATAGATTAGTGATAGATACTACGATCTTATACAAGATATTTGCAAGATCTTTGTAAGCGCCCGTTTCTTGCCCAAAGAAAACCGAAAAGTACCGTGATATTCTCTTATACCGGTATCGTAAATTTACTGACGTTCTCGGGGCATTTGATTTCTTCGTTGTTGTGTCATTGCTTGCCGCTATAAAGTGGTTATACAGCAAAAAATCCTAGGGTTATGTTGAGTCTGAAGGAAGGAAGGAAAATAAGAGGTGAAAGGCAGAGAGGTTAACCATGTGAAGTGTTGAGTCTGTACGCCTGCCAAGGCAGGGGGGATTCAGGACGGTGAACTGTATAGTACTTGGGTACGCTCAGGTGAAAAAAAGATTTCGATTACTAACATAATAGTTGCAATAAAACGGTTATGCCTGTGTACATCTAAGTCAATCCCTCGTCACGCAGTTTGACACGTTGGTAGCGTTTTCGAAACGTTCTCATAAATTCAAAGGGTTAAGAGAAAGTGAGGAAAAAAAATGGCAGTGACATTAACACCTGGGCTAACTATATAGGGTGTCTAAGCTAGCGTATAAACAAGGTCTTAAAAGAAAACAAAGATGTAAAGAACACGACGCAAGATACGAGTTTAAGACATACGGTATTCAATCATCAGACCTCTGATGACCAAACACTGTGGGTCTTATAATTGGATCTTGCACCATGGTGTTTCTGAATATTTTTTTTCTTATAACAGCTTCGCTAACGTTAGCATGGGATACCTGGCATACGTGCACCAAAATGTCAACTGCGCGAAACAAGGAGGCACAGAGGCAACAAATGAGACGAAACAAGCACTAATAATTTGCAGTAGAAAGAGCTGTCATGTGAGCGCTCAACAAACTATCATAATTTATTGCTCCTTAAAGAACCAGATGGTCATTAACCTTTACTACCAGTGACTCCAAATGCTTTTTTCGTTCTCAATGCTGTGTTACTTAAGACTAAGATATTTCGAAGGCATGCCTGCTCCACTACCATTCTTATTTCCCGGCTGCCATAATAATACGCCTTTTTGTGACACCTAATGTAAATATTACTATTTTGGTTTTACTTCTCAATCATTTCATAAGTATTCGTGCTTAGTGCGCAATGGTTCACATTGTTTTGTCATTTTCTAGCAGCACGTTCAAAGTTCTCTCACCACTTCTATAAAATCTGAGTATGAGTAATTTCTAAGTAGAAGAGCGAAAGAGCTTCAGAAACGACGCAGCATGGAGAAGTACCGCAAATGCTTACGTTACCCTAACACAGAAAGGCGAGCTAGTAGGTGCGTTGATTGAGAATGCATTACGACGTCAGCGCAAACGGTTACGAGCCGGTTACGAGGTACGGGCAAAATATTCCATTACGTTGGACAGACTTCGCGATAGGTTTTCGTCATATGAGAGCAAATCGCATTTGTTTCGCCGTGTTATTCACTTTTTTTTTCTTAGGCTTCTGCTTGAAGGACGCGGTCCGTGAACGAGCAAGCCACTGCGTTTAGTTTTTTCCCCCCTTTTTTTAGTCAGCTACTAAGCGTGTGAAGAACAAACATTAAACTCACCCCATTCAACGAAGGGGAAAATTGCGCACGTGCCGTGAGACACGTGGCCGCTGCTCTCCCTGTGTGGCCACCATTTCCTCGCAGAGCAGGAGCGTAAGGAGAACGAGCAACTGCTTGTTGACCAAGTTCTGCTGTGGTTTGCAGGAGGCGGAATAATCTCTACGCCCGAACCACTGTCCACGTGTCTCCGGTTTGCGTACTATATATGCCAATCGTCCGGTTTATTGCCGCGCTGTCTGTATCGAAGAGCAGAAAGTGCTCGGCACACAGGAGGCAAGCTCTTCGTTTCTTCCTATATATGATTGAGTATTTCATTTTTGACTTGGATAAGTGGGCGCCACCAGCATGAGTTCCCCCTGCTTCGGAAGTGTGCGGACATTGAAACGTGCATCGACGAGCGGGGTGCTGAAATGGCTCTAAGTTTTACGGTAGCCAGTGGTTTCCCTACGGCCGACTCGGCAGCGTGCACCCCTCTGCGTTTTGAGGGTTGACAAGCAACCGCTTGCCAGTGGCGCCGTGGTGTGAAAGGCAAACACCAGACGCCGAGCACTCTCCTCCGCGGCACTGGTGGGGCACTCCGGAGAGAGCTGCAAAGAAAAAATCAAGTAAAATAGAAGATAAAATGACACCCCAGTGTCTCTACGTTGAGTGAGCGCCTACGTTTTGTAAGAGGGAGAGAGAGAGTTGCAATGCCAGGCTTGCCCAATTACTTTAAAAAAAAAATCTAGCACGCTTGTTATCCTGATGGCGCGTATCCCGGCTTAAGCGATGAAAGTGATGCGTCGATGCACTATGGCAGCACAATGGACGTTTCCGATGTCACTTTCGTAATTTTTCAACCTAGTGCTCCTCCTATGATTTCAAATTTTTTCAGCTTTGATTTTGTTTTACATTGGCACTTTTGGGCATTGCATCCGGCTGGAAGAGGCACTGCTGTTTTCAGCTAACTTTAAAAAACAGAATAGAGCCTAATTGAACGAATGTTGAAAACAATCCGGCGAATTCAGCCCTATTTATTATACTTCAACTGCGCCAACAGGTCAGTGATGTGTCCTAGACGACTACCCTCACCTACGCGTCGCAAGCGATAACACGAGACTTAACAGCTCTTTTTCATTCAGTAGCCGTAGCACCCATCTATTTCTCGCAAAACGTCAAGCACTACATTTTCTCCTATTCTCTCTTCGTTCTTTTTCTTTTTTTACATCACCTTGCTGTCCTCTAACAGCCGGATTGTTTGAGCAGTAATATCAAGGGGAGTCGGAAGTGTTTGCGCTCACGTGTTTGCTTTTCCAAGGTTTCCATCCGCGTCGCGGTCTTTCCTGTCCCTGGGGCCAACGTGATAGCTGGTCGCCTCTTTTCGCGTGCTTGCGTACGCGGGTCGATGAAGTGCTTGCGCATATGCAAAGCACTCCTCTGTTGCTTGCGTGAATTGCCACGTTGGAACATTATCGCCGGAGAAGCGCTCCGCCATGGGAGCCACCACTCACACGCTGTCGTCATTGACACCGCGTGTTGACGAAGTCAGTCGCTTCTCTTCATTGCTGGCGGAAGTGGACCGACGTGCGCAGTCAGCAAAGTTAAACTGAGCGTTTTTCGGTTCCCACGCTTCAAAGTCAACATTCTAGCGAAAGAAAAATGAACCGTTGGAAGAGCTTCGCCCGAAACGTCGGCAAAGGAACCACCTTTGCCGCGTAGAGATGTGTGTCTACTTTTCTTTCTGTCGTAAAATGATGACTCTAAGCGCAACTCCCCCCCCCCCCCTCCTCCCCGTTATTTTTTTTTCTCAGTTTCTTTTTTCTTTTTCATTATTTTCTGTCTCGTATATATACGCTGATTTTCTAGATAACTAGATAAATTAGATGTAAAAAAATTATGACAGATAACCAAGAGGACATTCTCGGTTCATTTGTGCTGAATTGGTTGTTTCTTTTTCCTGATTCTCGGGCACCACGCGGCGTCAAAAAGCATTTTAAAAATTTTCTGTTTATGGAAGTCCATTACAATCTGTTGTCTCCGTTGTTTTATCTGATTTTAAATATCATCCGAAAAAAACAGTATTTTCATTAACAATGTCCCAGAGGTAGCTACTAAATTGTACCACTGCACATAAAGTTTTTAAACAAATTGATATAACAACAGCGTTTTGCCAACAATATTTTACGAGCGAATTTCTCTATGAAACAAGACTTCGGTTTCCGACTTTCACTTTCCGGAATATTGCTCCATACGATTTCGCCAGGACGCTACAGAGGGGACCCATTTTGGTTTCCTCGAAAAACAAACTTCGCAGCTTAAGAAACTTGTGTCTCGATCTGGGTATCAAAAACTGGGAAAACCGCTTTTTCGTTACAGTTATCCTTATTACCTGAACTGACCAGGAGACAAGCGTATGGCACCGCAAGGCTGAATTAATCAAAAACTCCAAGGGCAGGAAGGTTTAAAACTGAATAATCTTCAATTAAGCAATGCCGTAGTCTACAATGTGCAGGAAGTTAGGATGGACCCTCGACCCGAATCAGAACATCTTTTTTTCAACTGCAAAGTTTGCATGCAGCTTTGCTATGGTCACAAAGGAAGTTAATAAAAGCGTGTTGTAGTTTGATGACTAAAAGTATTTTTTCTGAATGTACACAGCAACGTTACAATGGTTTCCTCGTCGCTTTTGCTGCCCTACCGTGGCGTCTACAAATTACGATTCCTGGCTCTGTAAAATGACGCTTCTGGCCACATACCGGCCATCGCTGAGCCTTTTCTTGCGTCGCCATGGAATGTGTTCATGACCACACATATATGCGTGATGCATGTTTACGCCGCATCCCGACATACATAAATTTGTACTGCGGACGAAGCTTGCGAAGTTTGTCTATGACGATCCGTGTCACATCGCTTGCGTATGATACCCCTCAGCGTGGCCCAATAAGCATTCTTCGTGGCTACGTGAGGACAGCTCAATCACAAACGCGCATGCGTAGACACAGGCCTCAAATTCGCTGCAGAAATGTGTCATCAACAAAACAAACTAAAATAACCTTTCCAAATTTTCTATATCCTCTTAGATCCTACAACCTTCACTGAAGATTGACTGCTTATATGGTTAAGTTTGCAGCCACATGGTGGCTGTCAAGCCTGCCCTCTGGTGAATATCTGAGCTGAGTATTGAAACACCGACACATCCTGCGGTCAGTGTTTTGTAACCGGCGGCGCATTTTTACCATGAGAGCAACACGAATGACCACACATTACTGTCTCGTCATTGGTTGGCCCTTTTCCTGCACTTCAAAGTTGTGTGTTAACGCCTGGGAATGATATGGGGGCACTTTTCGAAAACAAACGTGCCCTCGTGAGAACGAAGAAAGAAACTGGCAGAAGGCCGTGGGTGGTGTGCATTACTGTGCGCATAACAAAAACAAGTTAAAATGGTAATGTACTCTACAAGTAGACTGCATAAGTCTGCGAAAGTGAGTTATGTTTGTGCCAGCATTTAATTACATCTAATTAATTACCCTTGGATGACGTTCATATATATATATATATATATATATATATATATATATATATCGTTCATGGCTCCGCTTTACGCTTACGAGCAAAAAAAAAAAGCGAAAACAAAAAGAGCCCGCTTTTAAAGGCTGTCTTGTGGTCGGCCTGTGCTTTCCTTGTCAAATCGTGCAGTAATCTTGCCTTTGTGTCGTCTTGCTCGAAAGCCGGACGTGACGAAATGTTTTTCCAGGTCTATTCTCACCACCGTGCCAGCTGTCTCCCATACATGTCAGCGGCACTCGAAAAATCAGTGTCGTTTGCAGTAGAGTCGACAACTTCGGAAATCGCCCGAGTTCTCATCTTTCCGCGAGCAGTGTGCGATAGCTGCATTCATCTCTGACACGCACGTCAAAAGTACCGTTTTCTGCGCCGTCGGCTTCGCAGAAGCCCCGAGAATGTAAGTTTCAGCTCCCGCTAAGCTCCCTCTGATTAGCATTCCTAATCTGTGCCATGCTTTCTTCTTTGGGGGAGACGGGTGTCGGACTAGCGTCTCCGTGAAAACGGGAAGTCGAGGCACGTGACAGTGCCCGCCGTGTTTCGTCGACCCGTCACTCGACCTGCCTGTCCGTCGCCTGAGGGCAGCTCATGCCTTCCTTCCCGTCGTCGCCACAGCAACGTGCAAGGCTGTAGGGACCTCTTTTTGAATAATCCTCGGCTATACGGGATCCCCGTGCAGTTGGTCGGTGCCATTCATATTTAATCCAAGCACGGAACCTTCTTTCTCCTTGTAGACAGTTGCAATCGCGGTCTTGAAGATGGCGACAGCGTGGCGGAGGGAGGGTTCGAAGCGAACGCAAGAGGGAGCCTGTCTGATCGAGACACCGTTGTTCGATGAGACATGGGAATCATTTTCCAGGCCGCCTCGCACGGACTTCTGCTTTTATGTTTAAGCAAATCCATGCAGCGCCATCCGAGTCGTGCCATATCTCAAGATGGTTCTTCGCTTAAGCGGGAGAGCTGCAAACAGTTTCCATCATAATCAACTAGAAGGACGTCATTTGCTGCGTGATATCTAAGTTCTTGCGCCTGAGTATAGATGACGCTTAATTAAAACCAGCTTGTTCTAATCTGACAAGGTGTATAGTACCAGTCTCTCAATTATATCTGCAGCGCAGCCTCACCTATCGTTGCTACGCAGCTTTTCAAATGATGCACGGAATTGCGCAGATGGCTTGCCAGAGGATGCGGGCGTCGCGCGCGGAAAGCCGCAAGTCGCCTGCTCCGTCTCGAAGCGAAACCGCCGCCGCGGTGCACACGCGCAAGAGGAAACAAGCCTATAGCTACGCGCCCTCCTCCCGGGGCCCGCACAATGAGAGACCCCGACGTGGCTATTCGAGACAGGGGGGCGTCTTCTCTTCACCGGCACGTCAGCGTTTGACAGTCGGGCGTCATTCAGCTTTTCCTTGCGCGAGGTCCTGTGAACCTCTTGGCGATGTGGAAAGGAAAGAGCGCCCCTATTCTCCGCACTCTGCTCGTTCGGTGGGAGTCACCACCGATACCTTACGAACACAAGGTTTCTTCGACGTACCCTTGTTTCCTTACATACCTTTTCCCCATTTTTTTTTTTATTTCGTTATCTCTACCCTGCCCCTGTTTCGACCCCGTTGTGGACTTTTTTAAGGCCTTTGTGCGGTGCGATTTCTGCGGCAGTCGTTCCGCGAAACACTTTTCGATGGCTCTGTTGCGCCGCTGCTGCGTACCGTTTCCTTTCATTTGCTCGAGTAGCGTTGAACGCCTACCTGCGCAATTTGCTAGGCGGCGTTGCCCTTGCTTCGCATTTCTGCTGCCACTGCTTCTGCGCATGTCACGCTCAATCACAAGCCTGTTTGTTCGCCCTCCACCGTCGCTTGTGTTCGCTCAACGGTGCATGTCCTTGCACAGGCCAGTGCGGCTGCTTTGCACCTCGGGAATTTATTTCATTTTTAATATATATATACGCTCCAGTTTTTGCTTATTTTTGCTTTTAACTTCTTGTAACTTTTAACGTCTTGAATTCTTGTAATGGGAAGAAATTGAAGACTAATTTCCTGGTTGTTAATTTAACCGGAGAAAGGCCGAAGTTGAAACATCTTCGGCACCAGAAATCACTATACTTAATGGCGGAGCCGGCTTTTTTGCATTTACATCTATGCCTATGGCTAGCTTCTGGCGAGGTCGGGCTCGGGCCCTTTTTGGAGGTTTTGACGCTGGATGGACGAACATGCCACAGTGTTGTTGTTCTTGCTGCTTTTTTTCTTTTCTAGATTCAACACGCTCCGTCTGTTTCCAAAGGCGGGTTTCCCTGGTTTGGTTTTGTCTTTCGCTAATTTATTTATTATTATTATTGCGATAGCGATTATATGGAAGCTCCAGCGCGTTTCTGCCATCGTCGTCAACGTCGGCGTGATCTTCCGTATAAAGTCCAAGGGCGATAACATCGTCGCCGCGCGCCGTACGTATGTTGTATGTGCGAGTGAAAGCGTGCGAAGGTAAGTCGACGATGGGGGCTCAATCTCACGCGCACAAAGCAGGAAAGCGGGGAGGAAGCGCGCCGTATTCCGTCATGCGCAAGGCACCGGGGGGAGGGGAGGAGGGGGAGGTTCTACTCCGGCTGCGTATGGCGCGGCCGCACGGGCCCTACCTTGAAAGCGATATGCGATGGGGACAGAGTGCGCCAAGTGCAGACAGGTTCGCGTGCGCTGTGTTCTCGCCCCTTAATTCTCGTTGAAGCGAGAGGCAGCACGAAGGTCAATTCGCTCGCTGCTGCTGCCGCGCTTCCTCACTCAAACGTTTTGACAACGAGAGTGTGCGGTCATCGAGTGAGATGTGTTCATGTTTGCTTGTGCGCGCGCCACACCAGGTTTGTTAATTTAATTAGTAAGCGAATGCTTACAAGTTTACACGGCCGATAAAATAATTATCCTGACTTCGTAAAGCTGCCTACTAATTTGCTATCGCAGTCGATACTTCGCTTTTTGGGCGAAACTGCGACTTAGTTTTATTGTTCATTCACCCTTCGCACTGGAGATTAAAGTATATTGTATAGACATTTTTGTTCGGGAAGTTATTCGGCAGAGGTTACGACGCCTCCTGTTCCCGGAGTTTTCAAATGGGTTCTTGTGCCGTTAGCGAAGGTGTGTTTTTCTTCGCCGCCTGTGGCGAGGATGGAGCTGAAGAGGTGTCCCAACGACGACAACTTGACGATGATCGTCAGTGTAATGGAAAACACGGACGGACACAGCAAACCCAGTTTTTTTTTATCGCGCAATTTCACTGTGGCGTTGAAGAGAATGTTATAGGTGTATTCTTGAGCTGACGGGAGCCAAATTCGGCGATCAGCTTAACTCCAGCAAGCGGTCACCAACGCCATTAACGCAAGGAGGTCTGCCAGTCATCGTAGGACGGTGCATCGACAACTACAAGTCCCATGCATTGCGGGATTTTATGAGGTTTCTTCTGGAGAAGCGAGCATGCATATCATATTGCTGGCTGAAATCGATGGTTTGATGACATCTAGTATGGTCGAGAGGAAGCATGTCGAACGAAATAAATAGCGACAACGCCGACTAAAAAGGATATGTTAAAAAAGCATTTAAGACCTTATGGCTCGCGTACGGAAGCCAAAACATTTTAAAATACTTTTTTAACCTGTCCTTTTTGGTCGGCGTTCTCGCTATTTATTTCGTTTGACATTATACTGTTGGCTGTCAACAAAATTGTTCTGCGTGCACGCGATGGCCGACTGGATGCAAGAAACTAAATAAAAATGGCGTAGAAATAGCAGCTCTCCCTTCTTTAGTCTCTGAACTTTCATTCAAGATGGTACACTCAGTGTACGCTCAGTCACTCATGCAAAAAAGAACACTTTATATGCATATGAACCCTTTCAGCTCTGCGAGTAATGCTTCACTGGTTAACACGACAGTAGAAATAGACCCCTTCCACTTGGAACGAATTCTCAGGATGACACCACTTTCGAAATATTAATTCACAAACTTTGCGGAGAAATGCATTGGCGTTCCAGCTACTTTCTTAACACAATTTTATACATTGAAGCAGAAAAGTAACTAGAACGCCCATGCATTTCTCCGCAAAGTTCGGGAATTAATATCTCGAAACTGCTGTCATCCTGAGAACTGGTGTCATCCTGGCGTTCCAAGTGGATCTGCCTTGCGAACTCCATGGCTAGAATTTGTAAACTGCAATATGGGTCATGAGGCAATTAGTTAAAATCTTATTTGTGAATTTTTTAATTAGTCGATTATGCATTTAAATTTTCTCTGCAAGTAATGTCCCCCTCTTTGAGTAGACCAGCTAATGAACTAGAATTGTGCTATCAGCCACAGACAACCTTTAAAAATTTTTGAAAGTGTTCGCTGAAACATCCTGTATTTTTTGTTCAGGTGTAACTGCGTTTCTATGGAGAGTGAGTGAGTGAAAGATAAGATAGAAGGTAGGGATGTTAACCAGTTGAGGATCCGGAGAATATAAAGAAGAAAGAGAGAGAAAGAAATGGATGTAGTGAATGTGAACAAGTACACGGACAGCAGTACGCAGTAAAAGGCGCTCGCACAAGCCAGTCGTTCTCAGAAAGCACAAAAGTGTCTTCACGGCCTTCTGAGTCGATGATTGGTGGGAACGGCGTTCCGGTATTCTCTATTCATTTAGTGGGCGATCATCTAGTCTCCTCAATGCGTTGGACATAGATTGTGTTTCAAATTGAGGACATTGCCATAATAGGTAGTCAATGTTCTCCTCGCAGCCACAGACATCACATGCATGACTGTCAGCTGCCATTCCAATTAGTGCTGAATAAGCTATCGTTAAGTCTACTTCCAGCCACAGCCGACGCAAAAGAGACGCTTCGCGTCGGTGCCGCCCGGCTGGACATCCCAGTTGCAGTGAAGGTTTTAGTCGGTGCTGTCTGGTGTGCCTTGTATGTGCGGTATTCGACTCGGCTAGCGAGAGTGTGCGTGCCAGAATGTGAAGCTGTCTCGCTGCGTATGTCCTTGAGAGAGGAATGGGGGCGCAGCGGTCTTGTTTCGTTTGACGTCCGAGCTTCCTTATCTGCGTCATCATTTTCAACGATACCGCAATAGCCTGATATCCCCTGAAAAGAAATATCATGGCATTTTTATCTTCAGAGTGGATAAGTTCCATGGTTTCGCATGCCTGTTGATCGTGAGTTCCGTGTCGTAGGAACGATTGCATACTTTGTAATGCCGGTTTTGAATGGCGGAATACAGCACATTTTACAGGACTGTGTGGAAATGTAGTGATTCTTGTAGACGGTACTTCTACTATACGCCATTTCTTTCTATGGGCATTCTGCAGTTTTACATGCCAAAACCCCGATATGATTATGAGGCATGCCGTAGTGGGGGACTCCTGATTAATTTCGGCCACTTGGGGTTCTTTAACGTGCCCCAAATGCGCGGTACAGGGGTATTTTTGTATTTAGCCCCCATCGAAATACGGCCGCCGTGGCCGGGATTTGATCACACGCCCTCGGGCTTAGCAGTGCAATGCCAAAACCACTACGCCACCACAGTGGGTCATTTCTGTCTATTCTACAGCACTAATAATGAAATGAAATATAAACAGAAAAAAGGCGCAGTTACGCCCGAAAGGCGAAGCATCGATTGCGACAGCAAATTAGTAGACAGCTACACGTAGTAAGGATAGTAGTTTTATCAGCCGTGTAAACTTGTAAACATTCGCTCTCTAACTAAATTAGCAAGCACGGTGTCACGCGCGCACAAGCAAACATGAACACATCTCACTCGATGACCGCGGAAACTCGCTGTCAAAACGCTGGAGTGATGAAGCGCGGCGGCAGCAGCGAGCGAATTGACCTTCGTGCTGCTTCTCGCTTCACCGCGAACTAAGCGGCGAAAACACAGCACACACGAAGCTGTCAGCACTCTGCGCACTGTGTCCCCATTGCCGATCACTTTCCAAATAGGGCCCGCGCGGCTGCGCGCGGCAGCGCCATACGCAGCAGCCGCCGAAGTAGAACGCCCCCCCCCCCCTCCTCCCTTGCGCGCGCGAGATTGAGTTGCCATCGTAGGCTCACCCGACTTTATATGGAACAACACGGCGAGGACAACGGCGGAAATGCGCCTAGAGTGTCTATATAGTTGCTATTGCAACTAGTAGACACTCTAGTAGGGCTGTCATACTTTCATAAAAAAGCTGAGTTCGTTCCAATTCTACATGATCGCACATTTGCGGTTGCACTGACTTCAACATCTGCTCGGACACGTAACCCCATAGCTCTGGTTCGGTTCTTCTCGTGTTATCATTGTAATTAATAGCTTAGGCTGTGAAGCCCAAGATGCCATTAGTGGAGCTGTCTATATATAGCGTTAAATCACGCTTTGGTTTGACGTGTACGTAATATGCGCGTCCTAAAGACGTGGAATTGTGCTATGTGCCGCAGGCGAATTTTGGAAATCCGCACACACACACACACACACACACAAACAAATACACGCGCACACGAACGCACGCACGCACACTCGCACACACGTACGCACCAGTCCGAACCCTGCAACCCCGTTGTTTCTCTGAAAACTTTCTAGTCCCAGCGGCGGAGGTATGTTGACAGGCACCTCTTGCATCAAACAACTCATACGCTTTTTCCCGGTACCGTTAGGCGGAAACAGTTACGAACTGCGATAGGCACCAAAGCATCCTCCATCCTTCTTACTCCACTTTGTGCATCCCTCTTTCTGCAAGTGGAGAAGAGCAAAAAGCAACATCCCAGGAATAATCCGAGGATCCTTCTCGCCTCTTCTCCCAAGCGTTCGAAGAGCACAGAGCAAAGCACCTCGCACTTTGCCTCGCTTCCCTTGGCAGAAGCAATGAAGCGCCGATCATCGGCGCCGCTGGTTGCCTCCATTCCCGTTCTCACGGGAGCTGCCGAGGTCAGTACGACAGGTCACCGGGTTCGAATGGAGGAGCCTCCCGAAGGACCGTCCTCCCTCCGGTCCATTCCTCTCCCCCAATCTTACTCCCGACCTGAGCGAGCGGCTTCCCTCTCGCCTTCTTTTTGCTCGACGACTCCTTGGCTTCTTGCGTTCTCTGTTCCTGCCGCCGACCGAGGCTTCTTTTCTTTTTGCATTCTCTGGTTGCGTTTATACAGCCGCGTTTTCTTGCGCGTGAGGGAATAGTTTTGTTGTTTGTTAGCTTTAACCTTAAGATTTCTTTTTTTTTTCTTTTTGCTTCACAGCTTCTGCCGCTTTCCTGGGATACCTGTTACAGAGCTGACATTTTTTTTCTTTTTTTTTACGCAGTTCCTAGAATTGCAGCATTCGCTGCATGTTTGTGTTTGCTTGTATTGCGATCCTTGTCTGCATTTATTGAGGTTTGTGCTCCCTCACCGCTCCCTTCACCATCCCCCTATTGCGCGGCGCTTTTCTCACTCCATTCATGGATGGTGCCCCCCCACAATGGCGCTCTTCGCTTTGCGGCCCGAATGCATCCGACTTTCGCGCTCACTGATTTCGCGAAAGGCGCAAGGAAGGGCGAAACAAGCGAAGGAAAGAAATACTTAAGAAATAAATTATTCGCTTCCTGCACCTTACCGGCTTTCTTTCGACTCCCCAGCGTTCCTATTGTGTCCTACACTATTCTTTTTTTTCTTCGAGATTTCTTTTCTATTCTCTATATTTCCTGGCGTTTCTCTTTTCATGTATGCGCGGCCTCACAGAACGTGAACCAGCGTTCTCTCTTGTTTTGGTTTGCGGAGTTTCCAATATGGGGCCAAAGTCCCAAAGCTTTTTGTTCGCAAGAGCTATTCGCCATCGGCCGTCCGCCTTCGCTAATATTTTCACTGTCATGATCGGCTGGCATCAGCCCTTACGAACAATTGTGCGTAAGTACTTTTTTGGGGATAGCAATTATATGGACGCTCGACGCGCATTCCTGCCGTCAGCGCCACCGCCATGCTGTCCCACTATCGACGGTGGAGCGCTAGAGGGTTTTCCATAGACGTTGAGCGCTTTTGGCTGCAAAAACAACGAAGCGAAGTGGAGGCACAGGTCAACGCTGCTCTCAGTCGGCTCAGTGGCAGAGCCAGGACAGCGTTCTACCATACCGCCGTTGGCATCAGTGGTGTGCGCACGCATACTACAAGTACACTACAGCCTGCCTGCTGAGCTGCTGTGTGTATGCACTGGTCGGAGCTGAACGGAGAGTAAAACGTCCAGCTAACCCAATCTAATATTTCACTGAGTACTGACTAACCCCGATGGTCTCGATCAACTCGTGCATCATAGGGGGGGGGGGGGGGGGGGGGGGGGGGGGCGACGACTGCAACGCCATGGCCGACGCTCCTCGTCAAACGATGTCTCGTGATCGAGACGCCTAACATGGCGGCCAGGGCAAATGATGTCCAGAGTGATGACGCTTTTGTTAATGATGCTGAGCATGTTCTTTAACTGTTTCTGTTTTACAACGACGCATTACGACTATACAACCAAAACATTGAACGAAAATATTGTCGAAAACATTAAGCAAAAGAAAAAAAATTAGTACAAAGCGCCAGAAAATGGTCAAGATCGTCCTTTGCAAGTACCAAAAAAGCTACAGAAATTCAGGCAATTGTGTCCTAATGCGTAGCATTCTTTGGCTCGGCTCGTACTTTTCTTTGCCTATGTTTAGCTTATCTTGCGCTTTTATTTCCCCCTTGGCCCACCCCAAATTTCAACTTACCCCAACCCCAAATTTAGGTTGACCCACTCCCAAATTTATGTCGGCCCTCCTCAACCTCATATATTTTCCTATGGCAAAATATGAGGTTGTGGAAGGCATATTCCTGGGGAATATTCCTTGGGAGGGTATATTCCTATGGGAAAGGTGTCACGCTTCTGCGGTACAGACACGATTTTGCTACCAGAATTGCTAGGGTACTCACCAAAGAATGCTACGCATTGAAAAAAACACATTGATAGGAGGCACCGAGAGGATGACAATGATTATGATGGTGCTGTACAGCAAGCATCTGCAGATAAAAAAGGAAGAAAAAAAAACATTTTTTACCAGTAGTAGGCTGACTGCTTCTGAGCTGCTCTGTGTACGCACTCGTCTGAGCTGAATGGAGAGTAAAACATCAAGCTAACTCAATCTAATATTTCACTGAATACTGACTAATCCCGATGGGCTCGATCATCTCGCGCACCATGGGGGTGCAGCAACGACTGCAACGCCATTGCCGACGCTCCTCGTCAAGCGATGTCTTGTGAGACATTCGTCAGCGTCTGCAATGCGAATGAAAGGCAGCGTTCAATTATTTCGTGAAGGGTACATGTCTGGCAATGATTTTTCTTAAGGTCAACGTCAACCAACCAAAGCGTAGTTAATAAAAAAGGGCGCGCATCACCAAAGGGTTACGATGCACAGCAAACCGCACCAGGGCCCGAATTCATCAGGCGAAATTCGTTCGTAAGTGATCTTTGCTGCTGGTCAGCCGTCTTCGCTAATAATATGTCCAGTATCAGTGTTGACTGGAATTTGCTATTACGAACAATTCTCGTGTAAGAGCTTTTTTGTGAATACAGGCCAATAGCGTTTCACTCAGTTTCACTGAGACGTACTGTTCGGGATAGAAGCCGTTGGAGTATTTTATCAAAGCGTTACCGCTCTACCCTTACCTTTACTGAAACAATCGGCCGCCAGCTTAGTTGCGCGGGGATGTATTGCGAATGTGCAGTTGGAGGGAAGCGTTAAGAGTGGAACGATAACGATATGCTAAAAATGCTCTACTGCTTCCAGAACAGCTCTTACGTGCCCTATAGGGCACCGATTCACGTGATCTATGATCAGCAGAGTTCAAAGGTTCTCGTTAGAGCTTCGGGAACGTTCTGCACTTCTAAAACCAACCGTTAGACGGTTTATTGATCAGCGTGGTATTCGTCAGGCTTTATACTTGTTATAAAAGAAGATTGCCGTCGTAAACCAGAGCCTGAAATGATTGGGACTTGTTAGGGAGATTTAGCGGTCAGTTGGCGCCACTGCGTCACGCCCATATTCACCGAGAAAACGATCTATATCTCTTCCCCGACACATTTCAAATAAATATGAACTATTGACTTACCGCATAGAGAAATTGAGTGCATTATTATTCAACCATAACGTAGCTTAATGCGTTGTTACTTGCGGTGTAAATCATACCTGTTCTGCTGTACAATTACTTTCTTCGAACTTTCTGCAAACAAACTTTCATGCATTGTCTGCAGAAAGTTCGAAGAAAGGCACTGTTTTCATTTTATTTTAATTTTGTTTACATCAGGCTTATGTTTGGCTATCTCTTGCATTGCTAAGCAAAATAGAGCAGCCAGCATCAAGCATCATACCAGCTGCTTCGTGTGTACACATATAGTTTTCAGTTTCTTTTTTCATGTAATCAGTGCTGCCTGTTACTTCTTGGTGTACCTTTTACGTACCATTATTTTCGTGTCCAAACTATACAGTGAGCTTGTCATAAGATGTTTGATTAAAAGAAAAAGAGTACTTTTCCTGACTGGTCGTGTCAGGAAAAGTACTCCGATTCATCTCGACTCACGTGGAGTTTATGCCGCGCTATTTGATGTATAAATAGTCCACAGAATCGGAACAAATGGCCTCGATCATCACCACGCCTGTGGATGGCGATATTATATTTTGAAACACTATAAAATTGAAATATTGAAACTAATACAATACTTATCATGTGGCACTTGATTTTGAGAATTCCCGCGTCTGGCAGGGAATTGCACAGCACACTTTGTGCTCAATGACGCCTTATTCCAGAAAACTGTGATGCCACGAAATAGACGTTCTCGTGTGTTTCGTTTATTTTTTGCTTTCGTCAAGTATCTACTCACTGTAGATTTGTGCCTTTTGGCAAGGTATCCCGACGTTTGCTGACAGGCGCCGTTAGCGACATTATAAAATGAGGTCAACACCCCCCCCCCCCCCCCCCCACACACACACACACACCTCATCTACCTCATCTGCAAAACTCTAAACTTGTGTACGTGTTTTTTAAGCGAAGCTTTATAGGCTCACAAGTGTCGGCGGCGGTGGTGGTGTCACCTGAAAAGTGGGCCGATCCTGGTGGTAGTGCAAAAAAGGTCCAAGCTCAATGGCACATACAAGGGACAAAAAGAAAGACAGAAAGAGAGAGAAAGAAAGAAAGAAAGAAAGAAAGAAAGAAAGAAAGAAAGAAAGAAAGAAAGAAAGAAGGAAAGAAAATCACCACGAAGGTCACATACATACAGGACAAGCTTCGCTTACCCCCATTTTCTCGACAGGGGAAGGGCTGGTGATATATTTTTCAACTTTTTTGTGTTTACGGAACTGTGATGTGTTGTCTCTCTTAGTGTCGTTCTACTCTTTTCTGTGCCTTCCTTTTCTCTTGCGCGGAACTTCGCGACTGTCGGGGATATTTGACTTTTGCTTGCCCTCCGAAGAAAAGTAGTCGGCGCCAATAAAGATGTCAACCTCTCCTTCAATTAAATATTATTATAAATAACAAAAAAAGGAAAAATGGATATGAGTTTGAGTATAATAACATAGTACACTTCTGCAAATAAAAAAAGAACACACTCCCTACCGGAAAATGGACGTAAGCGAAGCTTGTCCCGGGTGCACCTGAACTAACCACGATGCGACAGTTGCGACGGAAAGAACGACGTCACTGACGGTGCGCCCGCAGTCCGCCGTTGTCGCTTGCGTTCGATGTGTCGAGTTTGCTCGGCGGCGTGGTTAGCAGCATTCGCCCCCCCCCCCCCCCCCCCCCCCATTGCCATTTGCGATTCTTCGAAATCAAATTGCTTCAAAATTAAATCTGTCCGTCACGTAAGACAATGAATTCCTCATACCGCCTTAAGAAATGGCTCATAGCCCCGTAAACGCGGCCTCCTCATTAAGACGACAGAAGCGAAGTGAAATTCTAAGCTGGAGGGATTAGCGGCAACGCAGCCAGCTGTGGAAGCAGACGACGGCGACGAACGCGGGAGCAGTGGCACGAGCGCGTGCCGAGCACGGGCGCAAACCGAGGGCACCAACGAGCCTGCTGCGGAAGAAGACGACGACGCTCGAGCCAATGCTGATGATGACAGTTTCTTCGTGCGCCAACACCGACGCCGACACGAGTGAGGCAATACAAGCTTCGCTTGAAAAAGCTGCTCTTACCGTGAGAGGAGCCTTGCTAGGGGCCAGGAAACTCGTGGAAGCGAGATTCGGTTGGCGACGCCCACTTGACGTTCGTGCATTAGCTAGCCGTGAGATTCTGGATTTGGCAGCGTCTCCTCTGGTCTAGTTTAGCACTCTAAACTGCTTTGGTGTTGCTTTTTACTGGCCCGCTGAACTAGAGGGGCACTTCAGTTTTCTCTATTCTTTTTTTTTTTTCCTCTTGTAAAGCGTGTCCTAATAAACTAATAAAATTTAAAAATCTTACGCGAAAGTTTTCGCGGCCCGTATACCTTCGGAAAGCTAACGCCCTGTGTTTTAGATTGCTCAGCTTATTTTCTAAAAAACTACACTGAGTAGTGCTATTTCGTTCCACAAAACGGTCAGTCTTTACAACGTATAATATAGGAGCCAACTCCTGCATTCGTTGGAAGCAAACATAGGCATGTGTTACGAGCTGAAAATGTCTGGATGATTAACAAGCCACTTTTGTAGCAAGAGAGAGTCGGTGAGGGACGTCTTAATTTTTGTACAGAAGTATTTATTGGTCGTTGAAAATGATGGCATAAATAATACAGAACTGCTGTGAAAGAGGGAACATTGTAAACGGCATGCCCATTGAATTTTGAACATGTTTACATAGGCACATGGCAATTGTACTGCATGGTGAAGAAAAAAAAGACACTTTCATTTGGCCTTAGGCACAAGGCATCACAGGATTTTATAGAACAGCGACGGTGGCCCTTGATTGCTTAAACATATTTATAATTCGATTTGGGGTTGGTTTTTAACTATCTTATATAACAAAACGCACCGAAACAGCAGCAAAAGTATTTTAAATACGACTTTTTTTGTTATAAAGGCATGCACGTATTAAATATAGAGATGAATCTTTTTTTATTGTAAGCTACGTTTATTCTATGCAAAATGAAGCATGAATTTACCTTTGCACGACATTGC
This sequence comes from Dermacentor silvarum, assembly GCF_013339745.2. Classification (NCBI taxonomy): domain Eukaryota; kingdom Metazoa; phylum Arthropoda; class Arachnida; order Ixodida; family Ixodidae; genus Dermacentor; species Dermacentor silvarum. The sequence goes on along the minus strand of NC_051154.1, from coordinate 186,557,051 downwards.
ACAGAAGAAAAAAAAATTGATTTACAAATCTGCATATCTTCAGCTTCACGGCCTTTTAGAAGAGCACGTTCAGAACACTTCTTTGGAACACCACGTATGGAGGTCACATAGGTGTAGACATCACCTTATAGAAATATATATTGCTGTTATGGAAAAGCGGAATAAAGAAGGATTAAATTACTCGAGTATCTGCAAGATTGCCACAATGTCCACGTCGTTTCTATGAGGGCTGATGAAAGGTGTTTGGATATTTGGCTCCAGCACGCAAGTCCACACAATTGCGCAATTGGTCCTTTCTTTTTTTGCGTGTGTGTCAGCCCGGCACGCAATGTTCACTTGACTCTCACACGCTGTTCACACATATAGTGTCCACTCGCGGCAGGCACCTTTTTCGGTAATAATGTTAGGCGCAGGTGTTCCTCATAAGGCTTCGTAAGTCGTGAAGCCGCACTCCGATCCGGAACACGAGGAATCCGAAAAGTCCACAGAACTAGCCGGCGTCGACACAACCACAGAACCCGGACAGGATGACAAGTTCCACGGCGTCGAAGGCGACCCTAGACACGCTGATGAAGGTGTGTGCTGCCTCACGGGCGATGGAGATGACGTCACGGACAGAGGGGGCGTGTAATATCCTCGAGGTGTAGTAGGCCCACTGGTAGCCAACGGGGTCAGTGTGGCTACCAAAGGCGTGGTCGTCGACTCATGAAGTCCAGCGGGTGATGTCGGCGTCGTCGTGAGCGCGTCCTGAGGCATCTCCGGTGGATCCTTCTTCTCCGCCTTGGACTCGACTATCTTGAGCGTTTGCGAAAGGGCCCAAATGTAGTTGTGCGCAAACCTGAGCGTTTCGATCTTGGTCAGCTTGGTGTCATCGGGAAAAGTCGGCAAAACACAGCGGAGACGATCCAGAGCGCTGTTGAGATTGTGCATTCGATTTCTCTCGCGGTCGTTGGCCTTAAGCCGCCGGGTCTTTTTCATCTTGGGCTGCCCTGGTACCTTCAGCGTAGAAGCCGTTGTCCTGGATCGCGCTGAAGTTTTCGGGGCCCGCTTGCGTCTAGCGGAAAGCTGGGATGCCGTGGAGGACGAGTCACCAGACTCGGCGTCGTCAAATTCGTCGGCGTCCATGTAAGACGAAGGGCAGGGACTGAGTAGCTCCTGAGAAGATGTTGGGGAGCGCTCATCCGGAAGGTCATCGTCTTCGCTGAAACCACCCGAAGTACCACTGCGGAAGGCTGCATCATCTGGGGGCGACATGGGGAGCTCTGACTTGAGTGACAACATTGCCGGTGCCATTAGGGGGCCTAGTGAGTAGTCGCAGCTGTGCCGGACGCGGTCGCTTATTTCTTGACAGGGAACCACAGCTCCACACGGTCTCGCTTCAAGACGATGATATGTAATGCCTGCAATGACAGGAAAGACGGGGATCAGAAAACGAGCAATTATAGAAAAAGCATGTTTGTTTTTCTCTGGACAGAAAGCAAGTACAAGCAAGTAAAACATCCTCAAGAGCGGGATTGGAAGCATTTTGATCCCATTTTGCTGGAAACTAATCATATCGCACCCCCACTTTCATTATAATTGTAAATCTGAAATCAATTCCCATTTTTTTCCATTGCCATCTTTGTAATATGTGTAATGGCAATTAAGGGTAAACACATGGTGAAGGGGCACTGAAGAGTAATAGCTGTTTCTCAATGCGCAAAGCTTCTGCATTCCGTAGTATACAGTTTTTCTTCACGAATTTTATCTTACCGCGAAAAAAAAAAAGCATATTATGAAAAATTGTGCTATGAAAACAATTTCTGGCCACGAAACCATAATTATACTGCACCGCCTATATCTGCAACGAGGGCTTCAGTTTATGAAATATAGGAGATTCAAGACAAAATTATAACTGTTGCAAACCGAGATTTTCATAGCAGCGACGAACATAATAATTTGCGCTCTAATCTCCAATAGAATTGGTATCTCAGAAATGTTGAGTAATTAGAGACTTTACTGTGCACCTGTGTTCAAAGCATCGCCTATTGCTACAGAATATGTGCCTTGCACTAGTTTCGAGAAATAGGTACTCGAAATCTGCAACGACATGAACGGCTGTTATATTAATATGCTTCCGCACTGCGGAAAAATGCCATTTGGAAAACTGTTAAGTGGAACATAATTCGTCACAGGCTTGTTTTGAGTCCGTATTTCTTGAAGTTGGTATTAGGCACTAAGTTTCTAGCGAGAGATTGCGCTTTGAGTGCTTGATGAGATTAATTATGCAATTACAACATGCCTCGAAAATTCCCTAATATAAAAGTAATTCGTGAAATTTGGTAACTAATTATTATATTGGTGATTATTGCGCAGGTTCTGATATCCGCCACTGCTATGAGGGTTGGTTAGTAAAATGATCATTTCATTTCAAATCCTTGATTGTTAGTAATCAGAGACAATTATTACTGAAACACGCGCGGTATCTCGGCTCAGAGCAAAAAACTTACACATAAAACACTTTTCATCTAAATGGAATAGCACGGAATGCGAGGGATTAAACATTCGCCTCCAATTTGCCAGAACGAGTCCGTTTGAAGCGTCCCCATGCTTTTCCAGCTCATGGTCGGGCCCTCAAAGAGCCGTTTTCAATCTGTGCACGTGTACTTCATGAAATTCCCTTGTGAAATTCGATCTGCCCATGGGCGTGAACTGAACACAGCCCTGACAGAGCGCTTGCACTTTGGACAGCGTAGCGGATCGGCAGGAGCACTGTTATTCAGGCAACCATGTTTTAGAAAGCAAGTCCACGAGCAGGGGAGTAACCTACTGAAGCATTCAGCTACTGCGGTGCCGCTTGAGCAACGCGTGGCTCTTTTAAACCACGGCCAAGCTTCTCGAAACGAGAGCGCAAGCCGCCGCTAACAAACCCACTTCAGTGGCCACACAGGATCCACGGGCGCTCGACGACGCGTGAATGAGTTGTAAGCCTGCTCACAATGATCCACACTGAAGCCGTACATCTCAGGTTTCACGTCCTCAGCTTGTTCCCGGTGGCGTCCGGATGTCGTACACAGCAACTGACTTCTTCTTCCTAATCACGTTCACTGTTCTTTGTCGTTAGCCCCTTCTGTAGTAACTTGCGAACAGTCCTTTCCTGAGGCCGCCTTGAAGTGTTGCTGCATACGTACGTGTTGCCAAGCCTGATGCGGCCGGCAGCATACTAGTTCAACTCTGTACCGAATGAAAGAGTTATGGCGACAAAGGAGCCAGTCTTATTGTGCGTATGTGTGCGGCAGGCGGAGGAAGAGGGGGTATAAAGGTAGATTGGAACACACAGACAGCCCTGTTTGGTTGCCAGTGGGGGTTCAGTGGCCAGCCTTCTACAGGTATATACCCTTGGCCCCCGCACTATTCAGTAGTCTCAATGCACGAAGGTAATTTATCTTCTGACCAGTTGTCCTCACGTCAGGTCCACTTTGACCCGGACAGTCTTGGCTCATCGGGCCGAAAGAAAGGCCGATCGAAGGAAGCCCCGGAGGGGAGGACTCCTTTCTCTGTCCGTACGTTCTCTCCCTTCCTCTCCGTGGGAGTCTTATGTAGGCAGCGCAAGCTTTGTGCGCCTCGGAGTTTGACTGCGGTCACTGGAGGAAAGCGCATGCATGGCTCCCTCTACGGACACCCTGGCGACCTTTCTGCTGCGCGAAGATCATTGATCACAGCATGGCGCCGTGTGCCACTCTCTGTCTACTGTAGACGCTCGCTGCACGACTAGTGACGGTCGCCTCGGGGACCCTTTGATAACGTTTAAGCGACAGGGTGCAGATATCGCTGTGCTTGGCCAAAAATGAAAGAATCTGCGGTCACTCGCCACTTGAGAAACACAATAGCGAACTTATACTGCGGACCCTTGTGTATACGAGTGTCGCACGTTGAAGTTTCGGCTACTCTTGAGACGGGGCCTCTGTTTTGGATTCTTCTGTTGCTATTGAGAGGACTTCACGGTCTTCTATTGATGTCTAGTTTCGCGTGGCGTTCTGGAGTGGGTGCAGTTCGTTTTGTGTCGGGGGTCTGACATCCGATCGGGCCGCCGCGCGCTTAACCCGCTCGATGAGCGTCCGGCCTCGGAGGGAGGAGCGTGAAGAAATAGCAGGCTGAAGCGAGAGATGCCGGAAAGCAGACCATGTTCCGTTCAGCATCCCAGCCTTTAAAATTTAAATCTAGGCTCAGACGTAGAGTATGAGGTGACAAAGGCTCCAACGAAACGTAAAATATCAAAGGCATCCGGTGATGTCGCGTGATCTGCACTGTCAGTGACTTCGATCTGTTGTCACTGCCTTTTGAATATCAGACATTTACTTGGCAGCGAAGTTGGGATACTTTCATCGGCGCAGTGCTTCGTTAATCAAAATGTTTCGCCCAATTATACAGCACACAATAAGACTTATTTCACGGGGTCTTTTCAAAGAGTCCAGTGGTTTTACGTTCGCGAAATATCGCGAAACACTTACGTACGCTGGGCGAACAATATGTGCGAATCTCGGGCCATAGAAGAGAGACCAAAGAGCAAATTTCTACAATGACACAAACGCGATGTGAAGAGTTCCCACTTTGCTCTTGATATTTTGTTTCGTTTTCTTTTGGATAGTCTTCAGCCGCAGTCCAAGCGCAACCACCGCCTGCCATCTGTGGTAGCTTTTGTTCCGTTGAAGAAAAAGTTTGACCGCCACGGTAGAAGGAAAACGTTGCCGCCAAAAACCTGCTTTTTCCAGGTGAAACGCCTGACATTCTCTTGGGCACCAAACACACATATACACGTTATGCGCGCAACGCACCATCTGCATAACGGTCAGTCACTCAGGCATTTTCCCCAAACACGCAGAGCCCATCCCAAGAAACGAGGACAGCGCAGGTAAGCGAAGGGACACCGTAACTTTACACCGCTCAAAAGAGAGGACAAACGGGAGGAAAAGGTAGAAAACGGCACCCGTATAAACTGCGCATTCCATTGGGCGCTTCCCACCCCCCGTTTCTCTCCCCAGTGGATCGCTTTAAGTTGTTTCCCTCCGCGTAGGAAAGCAGCAGCAACCACGCCTGACGGCACACTAGCGACAAAATAAACGCGCCACTGTAGTATTTGCATTTCCAGAAACCGCCGCGGCGTCCTTTCATTTTGCTGGCGAGAAGACCTAAGTGCGCCGCGGCAAAAGAGGGAACGGCGGGCGAGCATCTCTTTTGAGCCAAAGGCGAGCTCGCCCGTGTTTCTCCCCTCTTTGCGCCTGCTTTCTTTATTTACGTCTCGGAAGAGGGTGGCGCGCGTTGTTACCGGTCGCAGCTCGGTGGAAGAAGGGCGTCGCCCGCATTCTTAGACGCTCTGCCGCCCCAGCCGCTTGTTGCCAATTCGCGCTCGCAACTCACCGCAGGCGCCGCCAGCTCCTGTCGTCCACAGTTGGGTGACAGCGCTACTGGCGCGACCTGCTCGCCGAGTTACACCAACGCGTCCAATTGCTCCTTTCTATTTTCCCGTTTTCTTTCTTAATAATGGCCATCTCCTTTCAGTGTCCCGCGTCGTTAACCGTCTTGTTCGAGCACGATGAACAACTTCGCAATGTTTGAGAATTGTATGGGAGCGGGGAGCTGCGTGTGCAACTATGCCAACATCAGAAAGCCCATACTTCACACAAGCCTTGGCTTCTCATGAACTCTGCATGTACATTTGTTCTTTGGAGACGAGTAATGCCGTCTACGATACTTTCCTTCTGCCAGACTTCGTTGCTGCAGGCTGCACACATCACATCAACATTTCGGCCGGCTTGCTGCGTCCTCAATGCTAGCCTGGTAGTGTAGACGGGGTTTCGAGTCATACGACACGCCGCTAATGTAAGTTGTATTCGCACTCCATCTATCCCGCCATTGAGAGATGAAAGATGCTAGGTTCATGAGTACCAATGGACTTTTTCTACGTTCGTTAAATTCACGTAACTGCCCGTGTGAGGGCAGTATTAGACGCGAGTCTGTGCCTGGAAACTTGAGCAATCAGGACGAGACCCAAAGAAGGTCGTGTGAGCAAAGGACAGCCAGAAAGCGGGCGATACATGTTTAGAAAACGCATCAGTACCAACCACAAAAAAGAATAAAAAGGAACCGTACATATAAAACATACCGAAAAGCACGGAGTTAAGCATAAGCTAGCCTATGTTGCGGTCGCTCAACAACCATTCTTCGAAGGGTGCCAGAATGGTGGCGCATTCTCATAAACGAAGCTCGCACGCAAAGGCCCTCTATGAACATGCCGCGAAGGCGTCAATGGGTGACGGCGATGCCTCGCAGGGAACCATAACTCAAGACCTTCTCCAGCGCCCTTATAGAGAACTCTTGTCGCCACCTTCTTTAAATGGGGCGTTCGTCACCGCAACGCATTTCGATCGCGTCGCAGCGCCGCTGTGTGTAAGTCGAAGTGCGCGCCTTCAGGTGCAAGGGTACATAATGGCCGAAGCCCAACGTTAGACCTGCACCACGCGCGCCGGTTGGCCGTCACTTATTCTCACACACCCGGCGTCAGCACTTTCGGCGCTCCAATGAATTAAGTAATAGTAATAAAAAAAAAGAAATCAATACCGGCGTATTCTTGAGACCTGTCGACGTGCGGCTTTGATAAATGATGTGCCTGCTGCGAGCCCCTCTCCCTGCTTTCGTCTCACAGGAAAAACGTTCGATCGCCTCCCGAAATTGCCACTTTACTCCATTAAATAACGTCGCCCCTGGGCTGTATATCTACCACCTTGTTGAAGAAGCAACACGCGCATGTGCCGAACTTCGCGCGAGCAGCCATTATGCGCAGTTTGAATAGCCGTGCTTCCGAGTGCGTATACCACGACACTTTGGTGCGTGTGTGTGTGTATGTATATTGTACAACCGTAAAGGTTATAAAGAGAGAGAGAGAGATAAAGGTACGGGAGGAAGACGAGGGAATAGTGTGAACGATGAATGAAGGATGAAAGCCCGTGAATGTAGTACAGAGGGATAAGTTATTGCTGCACAACGCATCTATGCGTGTTCCATTAATTTTCGCGTCCCGACTCGGCTGGTTAACTTTCGCTAGTTTGCGGCATGTAAATAAAGAAGAGAAGGCAATCTTTCCAATGCTTTTTTTTATCTTGAAACAAGTCTCAAACTAAAAAAAAAAAAAAAAAAAACATGCCAAAACATAAAAGCGCCCCTGAAGTTAGGTATGGCGCTTAGTAGCACAGCTTCAGGGAGCTGACAGTAGTTTTACTATGGAGATCAGCAGGCGATGAGAAGAAAGCGTATAAAAAAAAGAAAGTAAATTTCACAGTGAAGCAAAATTGCAAGAGGCACGAAGCTCCGTGGGGCTTGGGACGGGGAGATGGTGTAGAAAGAGCGGAAAGGGGTCGGGGTAGCACCCGGACGGGTTCCGAGGGGTTCGCAAACTCTGAACCGACCAGGGGCGCCTGCCTTGTACTCCATTGATGCGGGCGTCCCGCGACCTTGGAAGAAGTGGGCTTCCGAAAGCAATCGGGAAGCGGGTAAAAAAAAAATTGTGCCATGTTATCAATGAGCCTTTACAGCTAAGAATAAGTGCAGCAACAGGCACTTGTTCTTGCATTTCTTCCATTTTTTTTTACCCTCGTTCTCAGTACGTATTTTGTGTGTCTGAGTTTGCGTGTCGTATTTTTGGCACTTTTTTTTGTACTTATAGTCTCAAAATCTTCCAGACAAAAACGAAAAGGAAAGAAGGCAAAAAAAGGGGCTGGGGGAAGAGGGCTTCCCATTTCTTAGAGTCGGACCATTCAGCGGGTACCGTCTTGAAATGGAGGCTCTTGGAAAGAAGATAAACGTAAAGAAGGAAAGCAAGAAAGAAGGAACAATAACACATTACGATGGTAAAGCTCGTTGGCCGATTCGCGTAGAAGAAATCAGACACACACAACACGTGGGATTGTTGTGCTCATAAGCAAGCTGCGTGAATGCCGTGTTTGTCGGATGCAACTATCCATATCAAAGGAAGGCTTCGCGTACGAAAAGAAAGCGAGTGATGCGGGTGGTAAAGAGGCATGCAACGAGGGCACGGCTCAACAGGTTGGAATGGGTACAGCTTTGGCCGTTTATTTTTGTCCCGTCTATTCAGGAGGCATAAAAAGCCAGAGACAAAAAAAAAATAGAGAGAGAGAAACGTCTATGGGGTGTAAGGCAAAATGATAAAAACACGCGGCTCTTGTTCGACACACACACAAGCTTTCGTATTATTTTTTTTATTATTGTTACCAACCATCCCAGATACCTGGAACGATCGCAATTGTGCTCATTTCGATACTGAAAGAAGAAATAAAAAAAATAAAGCGAAGACAAATGACGTGTATCGGGAAAGCATGCCGTGTCGAGTGCCAGTACGCGCTCGTATTGAATTAAAAAAAAATTTTTTTAATACGTTCCCAATGAATGCAGTTGTTTTTGTCTCGCTTTTTCTTATAAATGTTGCGGCGGGCTATACCTGTGTCTACGCGTCGTGGTGCCCGTTCGTTCAGCGTCGAGATGATGCTTGGAGGGGAGGCAAGATGGCCGCTGAATTGATACGCGTTAGCAGGCTGTGGGAACATAAAGTAGGCTTGAGCCTCGCGCAGACGCGAAACACCAATCGATTCGGGCTCGGTGGGGTGGTGGTCCATTGAGGCAGACCATCGCGAACATTAAACGCGACATCTATGGGTGTTTATGAGAACGGCGTTCATCGCGTAGGTGAGTAATAGCACCGGAGACAAAACCGCCGGTCGTTGGCCTGAGTGTTCCCGAACGGTCGATAAACTCTTCCGCAGCAAAGAAAAAAAATATTTCGTTTTAAGAAAAGAAAGACATTAAACCAGCTACTTAAGGCCGCGCCCACAGGATAGGCGATGTGGTGATAAAGGTTTTCTCCACCCATAAGAATAACCCCTTCGGTTAACTTATGTGCCATTTTCGATAATTCATTTAATTTAATCATACCGGCTGCCTACTTTTTTTTTACTTTTTTTCTTAAGTGCGCGGTGATTTAAACGTGTGAAAGGTTACCACGTTAGTGGCTATCTATAGGGTATGCCGAAGGCTTTTTGAGAAACTGCTACGAGGCGCTTCGTCATTTGAGCGAAGACACTTTGTGGATCGAATTTGTTCCGCCAGTTGTGAACAAGTGGCACAGAAAAGATGTGCGGTTACACATTCGCCTTCACGCGACGTGCCGGAAATTAGGTGATGCTGTGAGTTCATAGGCACAATTTTCCACATGCCATTGCTGACGTGCAAGTCACATGCCCTACATCACGTGCCCTACCTTTTATTATGATGTGAGTAAATGCTTTTAGAGCGGAAAAGCGTCGGGCTACATTTATTTCTTCGTGCCACCTGTAAAAGCTTAACGAAACCTGTCGACATCACTTTTGCTTGAATGCGGCCTTGGATTTAGATGTTCGTAGTTCTATAATGCATAGTTTTTGTCAACACCTGACAATGTTGCCTGCAACTTTTTTTGTTCCTTAAGACCATACCTTAGCACCGCCATTTTTATGCGACGTGGTTCGACATCACGACCCGCTAAGCAAGCGCTACGATTCCAGACCGAATTAAGGATTATATACCGAAGTGCTACAAGTACCCAGAGCCCGGACCTTTTAAAGTCTCGTCTCCCGTTGCGGGTAAAACAACTGAGAGACACGAGTACAAAAAGGCGAAGAAGACAGGGCGACGCCGTGCAGTGTTGGCCATATCCTTTGTCTCCGTACCTCCCCCTAGGTTTATCTGTGTGCCAAAACTGTCTATTCAGCAAGTACATGATCGCCTCATCTCAAATGGAATCAACCGCCGTCCTAGTGTATAGGTTCAATTGGAGCTTCACAATGGCTCCGGCATGTTGAGTCACAAAGCTTTGGCGCACGTCGCGGGCCCTGTCGTCTTCCTCGGGCACCGCGAGACACTTGTGAAAGCAGCTGTGTTATACGGTTTCAAACAGATGGCGTATACTCGGCTAGCATGCAGCGGACGTAGGTTGGAATCCGCGCGTTTGTATATAAAAAAAAATCTGGGGTTTTGCGTGTAATAACCATGATCTGATTGTAGCACGATGTAGTGGGGGACGCAGGATTAATATTGACCACCTGTGGCTCTTTAACGAGCACCTGAATCTAAGCGCACGAGCGTTTTTGCATTCCACCCATGGAAATGCGATTGCCGCGGCTGGAGTCGACCTCGCAACCCCGAACTTGGCAGCACAACGCAATATCCATTAAGCTACCGTGGTGGGTCGACATTTATTGATTTAGGTAAATATTTTTTTAGCCTATAGCTGGTAACGGTTACGTTCCTCACGCCGTACACCATTTTGAGCACGGGAAGAGCCCCTAACAGCAATTGAGGTAAAATCTCGTGTGGTTATATTTCCGTGCGTATTAAACATACATGGCGTGGTCAACACTATCCCGGCACACTATATACGTCATGGCCACTCTCACAATCCGCAACGTGGCTTTGGAACGTTAGTGACCCCAGTGCTGCGCACACAATTTTGTTTGCACCCTGCTCTGAAGCGCATTACGAGTTATGCCAAACTGCTTATAAAGGAAGCAGCATCCAAATTAAGATGGCGGCAGGGCACAGCAACTTCGCGAACTGACGCAAATATATTGTGCAACCACGTCGAGTGGAACCGTGTCTAAATGGAATGCACCTGACTGTATGTTCGAACACGGGAACGACGTGATAGGCACAAAAATAGCGAATTAAAGCGTTCCTATACACGCGAAGGCAAAGACTAAAATGCGACCAACAATCTCATGTTAGGTGGTGCTCTTTTATCGTATAACTTCGATACCTCTTAACTTTGCCCCACGATACAGGCTCTGATCGTCTTTTGTTATCAGCTTGGAAACACTGTTAGGCTTGGCCGCTTCGCCTTCCCGCCTGCAGCGTCATGTATATTTAAAGGGTTAGCGTCATCTATCGGGGATACTTGCCGGTGGGATCGTTGTGAGGTAACGCAGCCGATCGCGACTCATGGCCCATGGGAGCCGGCCCACGACTACACGGACAGTCACATCCAGAAAGAGCGACCTGTGAACCGTCATCTCGAGCCTGCTCTCGCATCGTACCAGTCTGCGTCGCCGATGAATAAAGGCAGGACACAAGCGGAGGCGCGATGTCAGGCGTCTCGGCTTGCGCTCCGTCTTTTCTCGTGTCTTGATTAATCGAAAATTTGCACCAACTGGATGAAAGTAACTCTCCTTTCTGCCATTAATATTCTGATGCATTGTCCCGGTGGTACCGCTCTCTGGTTAAGCAGCTTTGCGATTCAACTAGCTGAGGTGGAAAATGTAGCAGCGTGGGAAGGACCCTATCGAGTCGCTTTTTCGAAGAAAGCGACTGTATTTGGTCGCAAAGCGAACGTCGCCTTGCCACCAAAAAGGTCACTTAACCTCCGCGACTTGCTATACTGTGAATGTGCCAAAAACGCTCGCTCCTTGCTCTACGAGAGTTCTCTAGAGGACATGATTTGTTTGTAATTGCAAAGCATGCGTTCAACGTTACAAACCTATAAGCAGCTTAATATCTTAGTGCTGATTTAACTGGCTCCTCCCCAAGGATTAAGGGGCAGGACATTGCATGGGACGTGTAAGTTTTCCGCTTTGAGGCACCGTGTGCAATGGAAAGCAAGACACTAAGAAAGAACATTAGAAGAAGAGAAAAAGGAGAACAATGCTTCCCAAAAGCACACATTCAATTCTGCATTTCTTATCTGAAAAGATTGCTTCCCAAAAGCTTTTCCACGTTTTTATTTTGGTTGTATTGATTCATTCGATTTTATGAATAAGGTTTGAAAGCATCTACATGGCTTCGGAGCTCATTATCTTTTATATCGAATAAGTATTCTGAGGCAGTTCGCAGGCAAGCAGAAGAGATAAGTGACAAATATCGCGGGCCCGTTATTCCTGGAGCTCCGTAGATAAAACAATAGTGAGCAAGCTGAGATCACAGAGCTCGACTTCAAGTTTGCTGCTTATGTTCGAGCAGTCTTCTGCTGTGTTCTTTCCTTGCGTAAGCGCGAAGTCATGCACTACCGTAAAAGGGGAAGCACGTGGAAGACATCGTCGTCAATTGCGACATGTACGGAGAGAGAGAGAGAGATAAGGAAGGCAGGGATGGTAACCAGTCAAGAGTCTGGTTGGCTACCCTGCGCTGGGGGGAAGGGAGAGATGACGATTTTCAGTTTTACCCGAACAGCCGGCGCTGATCGCTTCTGTGTGGTAGCAGGTTTTTCAACACAATCAAAATACTTCATGAGGGCGCGATACCAGCATTATTTCAACCGAAATTGATGAATAATTTATTTGTGGCGCATAACATCTCAAATATTCAACCGAGGCGTTATAAAAGACGGCGCATATAGTGGAGGGCTCCGTATTCATTTTGACCACCTCAGGTTAATGCTCGATGCATGACGTTTTTTTTGTTTTTTTTTTTTGTTTTTTTAACATTCCACAGCAGTGGTAATGTGGTTGCTGCGGCCGGGAATGAAACCTGAGGCTTTGAGCACAGCAGTGGAGCGCCATAGCCACTGAGCCACCGAAGCAGGTAAACTTGACACTAGATATAAGCATTAGATTTGTTCCTGCCCTTGGAGAATTGACCAAGTTTCCTTTCTTTTCTTTTATGTTCGACATAACGGCGACTGTTTATAGGAACAATAACACAGGTTGCATGATCGAGGTTCCGAGAGAAAACTATATAATGGAGTGATTGGGTGTATACATATTAGTAAGATATACACCTATCTTTTCGCATAATGAAGCATTTTATATGCGTCTTGGGCACTGTATTTGTCGACTTCCTACACGATACTGTCAACTGCGCCATTTGCTCTGATGGCAGCAATACTTTATACGGACATGTGTTTATTTTTATACAAAATGCAATTCAACACAAGCAAGACAAGAAAGACAAAATAGAAAGAGCGAGAGAGAGAAAAGGAAGCAGTGGTGGCTTCGATATTGGCGTACACAATGCCCAAAACAGTGAAGGCTGCTACGGTATAACCATTTTCCAATGACATTGCCTTGTGAGAGTGTTGACGGTATTAGTGTAATCATGAAGAAAAACGCAAATTGTCAGTATGGTTTACAAACTGCGGAAAGCAGTTTTCTTATGACTCAAGGTAGCACTTTGCCTTGCCAACAGACAGCAAACGAGGTTAATATTTGCATCCGCAACAAAACAGAATACCCTATGGAAGTTCACCGGCAGTATAACGCGCTTTCTGTCAGTTCCGGGGTCATTTTCAGGCTCGTATCTGAATAAACGCTTCCATTAAAGCTAAATTCCTGGAAGCTGCTCATTGTATCTATGTATTTCTGTCAAACCTCCTCGGATACTACCAGAGTGCAGAATCGTATAACTATTGCTTGTCTCACAGGAATGCAGCGCGCGAGATGCCGGCTATCAAAGCCGGCATTTCACGTGTGCGACAGGGGAAACATTCAAATAAAATTAGCTGTGCTATGCAAAACTGACCTGCTCTGTGTTCTGGCGCCGAATGGCCTGATATTCCAGATGCCGCGCCACCACAGCGAGCGTCCTTGCCCCTTGGTGCGGGCAAGCAACACCAGTCGGCGGGAATCGATGTGGCCGCCGAAATGCGCTGGGGGTCTGTCGAGAGCACAGTCCTTACAGAAACGTCGTAAGCGAGCCACACTGCAGTCCTTCTCAGAAGCAGTTCGTAAATGCGTAAATGTCGGCAGCCGTCGAACGAAGGCGATCCCTCGCGGCTTGGACCACGAGGAGCAACGTGTTGCCGCTTGCACTGCTCTATATAGCTATGGCACGAGGTGTCGTCGAAACCAGGAGCGCTCGGTCGCGATTGACTCGCCACCGGCTTCGACTCTGGCTTTTATAAAGCCACCCCTACCGGCGGCACCACCTTCTTTTTGACTAGTCCCCTTTCACCCCCCCCCTACTCCCCCCACTCCATCGCAACATCTATCCCCCCCCCCCCTACCTTTACTACTTTCGTGCCATACCCCACACACCCCCGGTTCGAAAAGACGCACCCCTGAGCCCTCCGTCGCGTCTACCCCCCCTGGCAGACGCCTCGAGCTGGGAGCTGAGGCTCGTGCCACGAGGCTGTTTGTGAGTGCTCTGCCTTCCACCCCACCCTTGTATATATATTTTTTGATTCTCTCTCTCTCTCTCTTGCCTGCGCTCTTATCCTGTTTCGCCGCTCTAAATTTTGTTTCTTGTTTTGCTACTGGGGACTTCGCGACGGGGGGGATCATCCCCTTTTCGTGGGTACGATGGGGGGCAGACTTTTTGAATGTCCCCTTGCCGGCAGATTCAAAAGAGGGGGTCCTGGCACCAGAGTTTCCTGATTGGACGTCCCGCAGGGACTTGTTGGCCAATGGGGAACCTTGAAAAGGGATCGGCTCGAGGGGTGTAGGGGAGGAAACTTTTGGCGGGAGACTGAAGGGGCCGGGCGGCGGCGGTTATGGGGGCGACGACTGCTGCGCCTGTTTGTCTCAGCGCGCGCCGCTGTTTTTCTGAATAGACTACTCTGCTAGGATCGGCATACCTTAACCGCCTATGAATGCCGCAATGGTCTACGAGCTTTGTACGACTTCTCCAAGTGCGCGCGTTAGGAAAGAGGACGTGGTATCTGCGTTGCGGATTGGGGTAACGACCAAAGCACACAACTTGATCATTTTTGAGGGTTATACTTACCATTCTGCGTGCTCGCGGTTTCAGTTCGCGGTTTCCAAACTATTTGCTCAACGCTCTACTGAGGACCTGTTAAGTTATCCATTCGCGCAATAAAGTTTACTCTCCTTTCTCCGTTATCTGTAGTTAGGACAGGAGCTGTAGCAGTTATAATCTTCTATGGCCGTCACGAAGGTTCACGGTGTGAAGCCATGACTCTCTTCATCGCTATGTAGTATTTATTTCTATTTTAAGGTGCATACAATGTGGAAAAGACGGGATATTGAGAACTAAATGAAGTTCGTATTGCTAGATAAGAGTGTTATGAAAGTACCACCAGACACCTCAATGACATCGTAAGTGCATATCAGTGAGTCAGGTGTTCCCTCAGTTACACAGAGGCCAGACGAGATTCAAACGCAAGAAACACCGTTTCTGCCATTTTCGTCATGCTGAGTAGTTTTCTCACGTTATGGCCTTGTGGAAACACTCACGACAAATTTGATTATTACCATATGAACCTAATTTAAGCACGCGAGTGATTAAATACAATTTTATTTCTGCGACAACGTAGTTATTGAGTAGGCGTATGGTTGTCTAATAATACTAGTAGTAGTAGTGATGGTATGTGGTGTTTTATGGCGCAAGGTAGTAGTACTAGTAGTATTAGTAGTAGTAGTAGTATAGTATTAATACTGATGGGGAATATTTCCATTTCAAGTTCAATGTGGCTGACACGTGTAGCATGCCTGCAATACACAGGGTGTCCCGACTGACCGTTCGAGGCACTTTGCGCGTATTCGCGGGCTTCTTTCACGCTCGGAAAGCACTTTTATGTAGCACGCATTGAGCAACAGAAAGCTGCATCGGGAGTTTTTCCTGTTGCTCTAGAATTTTCTCATTGACACTTTTCATCTAATTATAAGTTTTGAAAAGTTGATTATTTAATTAAGACTAATTATGTAATTAGGCGGAATGCAAAAAATAATCAGGAGTTCCAAGCGACGGCAAACAACCTTACAAACGCAGATGCAATTTTTTTTTTGTGTACCATGATATGAATCGTGTGGAACTATATACCAGATATTTATAGCACATTTTTTTTGTACTTCCCTTCACTGTGATTATAGCTTGCACATTTCTTCGTTTCAATGAAATGTATGTAGTTCACCATGCGATGTATCAGTCAGTAGGTCTGTGACCTAATGCTGACCCATGTCCAAGATACAGGGGGTGAGAGCTTAGTCAAGCTGCCTAAAAGCAGCCTTTTCTCTCCCTCCTGATGTTCTGTATTGCACATGAAATAGACTTCTACTTCTACCTTGGTTCTGTCCAGCTACGTGGCATTTGCATATTTTTAAATCTTGGTGCAAGATAGTTGGGACACACTGTATATGTTACCACCGTGACACAGTGAACAGTAGGTCGCGCATGAGAATGTTACCTGCCCTCCGTGAGTCGTTCGTTTCTATATACCGGTGGACTGGGCTGCTCAATAACTGAAGAAAATATTACTAATTCTGATTACATATTGGGTGTACTTATCGCGATCAGATTGCACTTCTATAGTCTAGCACCCATGTACCAAATGCGCCAAATCTAACATGCACCAAATGCACGGTACATGGGCGTTTTCACATTTCGCCCCTATCGAATTGCGGCCGCCGCCGCCGGGAAGTTTGATACCGCACCCTCAGGCTTAGCAGCGCAAAGCCACTACGCAACCACGGTGGGTCAAAGTGTAGAAAACAACTTTACTTTTCCTCAAAACAGGTAACGTGTGTCTGTATATGTCTCGTAAACGCCGTATCGCTGCGGGGTGCGTTGTTTAGTAGGGGTCTGGCGTCACTACTACGGAGGCTCACGTGCCCACGCCATCATCCGCTCTTCGAAATAGTGATCTGTTAATATTTCATGTACTTAGGTAATCAAGCAGGAACTAATTAACACAGAACAATCAGCAGTGCGAGAACAAGGGAAGCCTCAGGCTGGAACCAACGTTTCGACAAGAGGACTTGTGCCCCTCAGAAAGACACAGTGCCAGAGAAGACAAGACCGACGAGACGAAGACAAGTTCGCTCGTTTAAACTTTGCCTCCAGCCAGAGGCTTCCCTTGTACGCCCTCTGTTCATCATTTCAAGTGTACATCTTCCTGTGAACCCTGTGTCGTGGGGAACAAGGTACGATTGACAGTCCATAACGCTGGTTTCTTTAAAAGCCTCACGCTGCCCCGAATATGTAGTTCTGGTGGATCTATGGTACCTTGTTAGTCCAATCACAATCGATCCTCTCGTCTCGAAGGACACCTTTTACTGCAACGGTTTTCTCCGACCACGTGACGAAGTGGAGACGGAGGTCGCCAGAGATCACGTCGGCAGTGGGCACGGCGATATGCGAACTGAGGAACCTTCAGTCGAATACTGTATGGCAATCACCTGACGTCTTGCATATATACCACAGCAGGTATCAAGGATTAACCCAAATGCTTTGTTTCAGAGACGGATGACTATGACAATGGAATTCCCGCAGGTCCCTCGCTGAAGGAAAATTTTGCATGAACCATTCGCGTTGGATCAGGGGCTATGGCGTTCGGCTACTGAGCGCAAGGCCACCTATTCGATCATCGCCTGCAGTGGCCACTTACCGATGAGGGCGGAATGAAAAAATAATAAACAAATAAATAAATAAATAAATAAATAAATAAATAAATAAATAAATAAATAAATAAATAAATAAATAAATAAATAAATAGAAAATCATTAGCTGACTTCAGCAGTTCCTCCGGCTCTGAACAGCGGCAAATGCGTTCGCAGCGGAAACCGCTATCTTCCCTAGAACAACTTCTCGGAGATGACCACGACGTTGTCTTCGTCCGCCACATTCCGCTGTGGCCTCCGAAATACGTGCACAGACGCCGCGACTCTCAGAGTGCGCGTGGCCGGCCCACAAGCCATACAGAAATAGCTGAGCTTAAGTGTTGCACGATACCTTAGTGGTTAGCGTGTTCGCCTATCAAATATTTATTTTGCAGGGGCATGTATTCTACTCCCAGTGGCAAAGTTTAATTTTTCGTAATTTACCCTATGGAGAAGACGAAGCTGGGGATAAGGCGATGTTGTGACAATGACGGCAGCCTAAGTCAGCAAATCCAGCTTCGCGTTCTTAATACCCGTGTCTCACGGGCACCCACAAACTCCTTTAGGATAAGGGAGCGCGAAACTTCGTTAGGGAGTTCGACCTCTAGGAAGTTGTAGCCATGTCACACGGCCAATAACAAGTTTTCAAAAGAAGCCGCCAGAGGCGCTATCAGCGGCGTTTGATGTTTGTAGAATTACAAAAATGTAACTTATAATTACGCTCTTAGCTATTATAATGAACACTCCTTTCATAAAAAATACTATTTATTATATTTGATGTGAAAAACATACACCTCGCTAAAAATAAAAGTGCGCTTGCTAAAAATAGCAGTGCTGACAGCGACGCTAGCCACCCTGTGCTTCTCTGTGTTCGTTTGCGGCGTGGAGAGTAGGCGCTGCACGGCTCTGCATTGTTTTACCCGAACAATACTCAATATTTCGTGCACTTTGATCTCGTGAGACTTTATCTTATTTTGTATGTCTCGTGTAGAGCTACAATCTGCTGAATAGACGCGCCTAGCACTAGCACGACAATAGGCCTATAGCCTACAGGTCGAGAGTATAGTCCAGCAGCAAGCATAAATGTTGCTGAATTGTACTTGAACGTTTATTTCAACAGAACTGTTTTGAAAAACATTCGACATTATTTTTAATGCAAACTTAATTAAATTGTCAGCTTTACAACAACAAGCACGGGCACGAGAGTACTCCCTTCAGCCGCTGAGGGAGATCGCCGATCTCCCTTGAACAAAAGTTCCCTTAAACTCCCTTAGTGGAAGAGCGACCGTGTGACATCGCATGCATCTCCCTCAAGATAAAGATGACGGAGTTAAAAGGAGTTTGCGGATGCCCGTCTGACAGGGGTATAACTGCTGACGCAGTAAACGTTTGCGGGATGTGCTATAAGATAAATCAAAGTTGCTTTAGAATAACGAACTATAGCCCTTTATGGCAGCCTTAGTCCGTCTTGTGCCTGGGGCAACTCTGAATCGTCATACATAATAATTTCAGGTAGCCGTAACGTTGGTAAAATACATCCATTACAAAGGTTGGCAAATCACGATGCCAATGACGATGCTTCACTTACTATGCGCAAGCGCTCGCGAGTCCCGATTCTGTGGCTGCATTCTCTTTGCTGAGCTCGAACGTGAAGTCGCTGCGGGTTGCCGCTTCTTCGCTGTACTACTTCGAGTGCCCGAGTGTTTGCACACAAAAAATTACTTTTTCCGTCATTATTATTCTCTTACGAACACCAGTTTAAACCGTTATTTACGGACATAGAAAATCCACTTTCGAGCTCATGAGTTCTGTCACAGAAAAGCGCTCGTGTATCTAGTCTTCTAGGGCCACCTCGAAGAAGCGCAAGTGGTCAAAATCACCCCGCTGTGTCATCTCTCAAAGCAATATTGTAGGTTTTAAACATGAAACCCAATTTAAATTTTGCAGGGGTGAAATGCGTTTTCATGCATTCAAGGGTAAGCTGAACTGTAAACTGAACTTTCCGAAAATAAAGGTCAGTTTACTCGGCACGGCTTTACATTTCGCATGCCATAGAGTGCACCTGTGGTGACCGCACGCATCAGGTATGGGGCATCAGGTAATATATATGTGCAGTCAGAGGGGCAAGTGTGAGGGAAGTGAAGGCGTCTGTTTCAGCCATTCTACCGTGTACAGGCATGTGCGGCTTGTCGCTAGATGTCGCCACCGTTAAATTCGGCGTCAGAGCAGCGGAGCGGTCTCTCTCGTAGGCGGGGGCGCAGTGGCGAGGGCGAGCCTCCAGGCGCCCCAAAGTGGTCGAGTAAATGGGGGAGTGTTGGTTGTGCTGCCATCTCTCGGAAGCGGGCGTAGTGCACTGTGGCCGGCGCCTCCACTTCAGCGCGCGCTGGTCAGACTGCCCTTTGTCTCCTCCCAACATTTTTTGTTTGTTTGTGTGTCTCTGTGTGTGTCTTGTTTTGCCACTCTGGCGTTAGCTTTTATTTAGCATGTCCTTCGCGCTTGTCGCACCGCGACCACCATGCTAACGATGTTATCCTTCATGAAAATTATTACATGCTCATCAGATGTACGAAACAGATTAGTGCACATGTTTACGGGGTCGGAAATTATTATCTCTTTTGTACTGTGCCAGCACAAATCTTATTTGGAAATACGAATCAAGTATTCATTTTCATATGAATCGTGCTGCATTTGGTGCCTCACAATCTGAAGGTAAACGCCGAATGTCAGCGGTCATCGTCCGCTCATATGTAAGTATAATAAAGTAAAAGCCCACTACACATTGCTGGTAAACTCACTATTTATTCCTCCCTCACATGGACACTATACAAACGTGGGACGTTCTGATAAATTATACGCACCGTGCTAGCGTATATTATAGCGTTACAAAAATGCCTATGTTGCCTAAAATTTACTCAAAAGTTGCAACAATTATAGCGACTTTGCAGCAACATTTACCGGAAACTTAGTGACTTTTTTGCCTCACTTTAGCGACACGCATTAAGAAATTGTTGCAACACTGTTTCTTTGTGTCTGTTAGCAGAAGCCTAACTATGATGACTTTACTCATGAGGAAGTTCTATTGTACGGAGTATTCTCACATCTTCTTTTCTTAATTATTTTGGCAATTCTGTTTACAGCATTGCAAACTAGTTGCGCAATGTTGCAGCAATATTCTGCCTGATTTGCAATATATATATACAGGGTGTCCCAGCTATCCCGCAGCACGATTTAAAAAAGAGAGAAACGGCTTTACGCGAAGCAAACCTAGTGTCTATTGTTTCCAGCACAGTGGAGTAGCCGCCAGAAATTTTTTCGTTGCTGCGATTTCATTAGATAATTGTAATTAATTATCTAACTCGAGAAGCACTGTCCTAATTATCAAAGTGCCAATGAGAAAATTGTAGAGCAACATGAAAAACTCCCGATACAGCTTTCTGTTGCTTAATGTGCTACATAAAAGCGTTTTTCCGAGCGTGAAAGAAGCCCGCGAATGCACGCAGAGTGCCGCGAGCGGCCAGTCGCGCGGCAATTCTACGTGTATTCGGGGGCTTCTTTCACGCTCGGAAAAACGCTTTTATGTAGCACATTAAGCAACAGAAAGCTGTATCGGGAGTTTTTCATGTTGCTCTACAATTTTCTCATTGGCACTTTGATAATTAGGACAGTGCTTCTCGAGTTAGATAATTAATTACAATTATCTAATGAAATCGCAGCAACGAAAAAATTTCTGGCGGCTACCCCACTGTACTGGAAACAGTACGACACTAGGTTTGCTTCGCGTAACGCCGTTCCTCTTTTTTTAAATCGTGCTGCGGGATAGCTGGGACACCCTGTATATATATATATATATATATATATATATATATATATATATATATATGCGGTGAATTTCGCCCATTTGTGGATGTCAGCTCATTCCTATCCCCTTCGCTGCGCGCTTTTTCTAGCATGTCGTTAAAGAGGCTTCCCCGCACGCCTGGTTGGTGATGTAAGGAAGCCGCAGTTGCCGCCCGCCCTACGGTGTTCTGAAAAGCTGGGTCCGGAGTCGGCGTGTGCAGCGCGCAACGAGCAGGAGAGGCGCGGTAAGCCGAACAAGAGTCTACGGCTGAGTCGGTATGAAAGGGTTTGAACGCGTTCCGCGCATCAACCCTTTGGCGCTGCCTCCTGTATTGGTGCCAGAATTGCGCGGTGGTTCGAGAGAACCGCTCCAATCTCGCGTTCAGCGACCCTTCGAAAGACTCCAGCCCAATTCGCCGCGAACGCCTGGCCAGAGAATACACACACACACACACACACACACACACACACACACACACACACACACACATATATATATATATATATATATATATATATATATATATATAGTAGTAACTGGATTTTTCAATGGGCCAAGCGTATTTAGGAAAATCAGAAGCACAACTTCGCGGTTATCTTAGGTTTATTAAGATAACCGCGAAGTTGTGCTTCTGATTTTCCTATATATATATATATATATATATATATATATATATATATATATATATACAAGGAAATGAAGTTAGAAAGCTCGTGCTACTGCCTGCTCAAATTCCGACAATATATGTAGCCCGCACTGGTGGTGTCCGAACACCTTGAAGAGCTGTTCCGTTTGGCTGATTCTGTTCCAAACACTACCAGCGCGGCCGACGACAGCAGCTTGGGCTTAGGCGTCCAGGGAAATTAGACATAGTTTTACAAGAGTGAGTGCTCGGTAGTGTTAGTATTGCATTGCGAAATGTAAGATTGCGGAACACACTGGCACGCAGACGGAGTTGAACACCACAACGCTCCACAGAGCACCACAGAGCGCTGTTGTGTTCACTCCATCTCCGTGTGTTTCGCGCTGTTACATATCGTGCATGTTTTACTCACACCTTACGCAACAGGGGGGCACCCTATGGTGACGTTATCGTGGACTATTGTTTATACCGCTAAGGTGACCTGGAAGCCTTCGCCCGGGCTAGATAATCCCCACCAAGTGCACGCTAGGTTGGAACACTGCTGACAGCAAGTATAGTCGGTGGCTTCCGTCACGCTTATCTACGCTTTCGTACTCCGGCAACTTGACAACATCGCTTATTGGCGCGTGTCTGCGTCGACGTGACGTATGAAGGTTCGGAAACAAGAAAAGAACTATTAAAGATCGCAACAATCCTAAAGATGGCTAGGTCCGGGAGTCATGTCTCCTGCTCGGTGGTGTCCGAACACCTTGAAGAGCTGTTCCGCTTGGCTGATTCTGTTCCAAACACGACAGCAGGGCACATGTCTTTGAACGCCCCCTTTCTTTCGTTTTCTTCTTCTTTTTTTTTTGCTATAGCAGCTAATTCTTTTCACGTCCACTATTAAATGCTGTTCAACATTCAGCAGCGTTCTGAGAAGTACCTAGGTGCACTTCCACTCGATCTGCTTCTCGTGACTGTTGCCACGGGTTGCAAAGTATTGCCAAAGCAACAAGCTTAGCGGAACGTCGAGGTAGGTTGTTTCAGCCGAAAGTTCGGTTGCTTGCACCGGCTTGTTATGTAAATGTAGTTTTAATTGTGCGCGAGCAACCTGAACAAGACCTTCGGCGCAACGTAATGAAAATGTGAGAAGATTCAAAAGCAGGGTGCGAAGAGGCATTGTGCTAACCGCTGCGTAATGCAAAGGCTCCTGCGCCAGCCATAACAACGGCCATGCGCTAGTGCAGCCAGAAGAGGTACGTGACAAGCACCAGACGCGCGCCCGGGGCCAGCTGAGTGCGGAATCGGGCAACTGACGCTGCGAGCTCCCGAGCCTTTACAAAAAGAAGTGTGGGCGCAAACACCGCATTTAATTCTTGGTTTATTCTCACTGACTCCAACAACAATCAGAGGAGGAAGCAGCACTAGTGCTGCCTGGTGGCTGAACATAGAATTATGACCTCACACCAATCACACGAATTTGACGGGTACCGGGAATTTGTTCGTAAAATCGATAAACACGATAATTTGCCACATAGATGACAATGAAGGAACTTGTTATTTTTCCTTAACTACAGTTTGTTAATAGTGGCGTTAAACAGTTTTCGTATTGTGCCAGAGTTGATGAATGCCCCGAGTATGGGATGTCGCTCTTCGACAGATTCCCGGACTCCATCGTCGTTTGCGATCCGGTGTCCACTGCAAACATTTTATGTTTTCTTCTTTTCCTTTTTCTGGTTACCCCAGGGTAAGAAGACTGGGCTGTCAGTAATGTGGTCAAGGAATTCTCATCGCAAGGGTAGCAGGACTTCTTGGCATTATGTTATCAATATGTTTCATAATATCGCAAACCACCTGGAAACCTTCTTGAACGTACAAACCTTTCTATACGCGCCGACTTTCGCATTCGAAAGGGTTGCGATTTGAACCTATGAGGCACTATAAAGCCGAATACACGATGTTTAACTCAACAGAACATTAGCTACCGAGGTGAGAAAGGGGCATATTTTCTAGTGCCTATGGGGTATATACAAAGATAGACGAAAGAATGACATAAGATGAAAAAGAAGAGACCTGGTTGAGATAAGTATACAGTTAATCCCGGGGGAGCTCTGAGGACTTCACTAAATGTTCGACTTAGCGACGCGTTCCGTGCAGTGAAGTTCGCTATGTGCGCCATGCTAGAGCTTGAGGGAACACGGGAGAGTAGTTCACAACGTTTCCATGAGGGCATTGGAGCGATTTTGAGGGCCTATAGGGTTGCGAGGAGCGGAAAGAATGGGACGAGTCTACGGGGTACGAGGGACCTTGTACGGTCCTCGAGCCTCTCATCGCTTTCAATGGATCCCCTCCCGCCTTTTCCTCTTAAAACAGAATGGCGAGATTTTCGCATGGCTGCTTTTTTTTTTTTCTTGCTTTTTTTGTTATTTATTTTCGTCTCTGACGTCTTTTGATCTGAAAGTAGGACTGTACAAAGTCTCTTCGCCAGGCCAAATGGGCGCTCATAAAGAAAACAGGAAACACGGATATTAGTATTGCAAGCCATTATTCAAGTTCAGTGCAAGAGAAAGAAAAAGAAATCTAAGCTGGACACTCTACCTGCAGGCGTTGCATCTTTTCTTCCCCAGACTGCTCAGTTTAGCTTGAAATTTAATGACAAACGTATCTGTTTTCCCCACTCAAGATTCGTGACTTGCGTTTCCTTCCCTTTAGTAGCTCTCATCTGTATATGTGTTATGATGATTTATCTTTTACCTGCTCGGTTCTCATCTTTGTTTACGTGCTCGCGTGTGCGTGCGTGCGTGTTTTCAATAAAGTTGTCAATACTGCTCCACCATCTGTTGTTGTCCTGTTGGCGACATTTTTCATACACCTCGTAGACCGCTGTTGCACAATGATTGACGTGCCACGGTGCATTTAGATTGAACGTTAGATAACACATGGGATCAAAATTATTCATCCGGAGTCCCCCCACTACGACGTGCTTCATACTCGTATCGTGGCTTTGAACGTAAAATCCCAGAATTTTTTATGAGGGGGAGGTGGTGGTGTGGGGGGGGGGGGGGGGGGGAGGTAATGATCGCATTGCCTATTACTGAGCTGTTGAGTGATGCTTGCAAAGGATAGGAATAAGCAATTGCCTTGTTTCGCTTTTTCCTGTCCTCCTTCCGTTGTTAAAGCAACTCACAAATTTAAAGGGTTGTTGCCATTTAACTATAACATGGCTTCATGTAGCTCATCAGAAATATGTACGTGCTCACATATTTTACGGCGCTGTATACCACTTCCATGCTTGGAGTTGCAGTTGCACAGGGCGATTATTTGCACTTAATGAGGAAAATAATAAAATTTACTTGCACAGTACTACGAAGAACAAAAGGAATGAGAACGCCAAAAACACCGACAAAGTGATCAATCAGCAAATAAACGAGAAACCGATTCACAGCATTGAAAAAAGTGGCACCTAAAAGTCGTCAAAACTTAACAATTGTACGTACCTCTCGTGAGTGCCTTTTCGGGAGAACTACATTGCAACGTTGTCCTGAACACCCTAAGGAAGCTATTTATGAGCGCTCAACTACGACCACGAAACAGCGTGGCGACCGACAACTGTAGCTCGGGAGTGCTCCTTTACGAGGGTTGTTCTTGCTGAGCACAACACAATGTTATATTCGCGTCCCCTCTACACGGTCAAGCAATGCAATGGACTTTGACCCCAGGTGCGTGCTGAACACGTAACGGTGCATGCATGCTTGGCACTTCCGTGAACTGGAGAGGGTGCCGCGCGGCAGCTGCTTGGACCTTCTAACTGGGCCCTTGCTCGACTTGGCTGTGTTCACACATTAGCAACGACTGCCACTGTAACAATTATGGCCGTTTGGGTAGGTCGGTGCTTACCTTCAGGTGAAATGCGAGCGCAAACGCAAGATGAACAAAGACACTTGGTGATGAGGGAACACCTGTCTCATCGGAATAATATTGAAGTCCTCCACAAGTACAATCTGTGAAAGGAGCCGCGCAAGCTCGGTAAATATTCATCATGACCCCAAGAATCCGATTTCTTCGTTTGATAATGTGACTGAAGGATTAAATCGGTCGTCGAGGGCACGCTATCGCATCACTTTTTAATTAAAAATCCACACGGGTCATGCAGACATGGCTCATGTCAAGTGCAGCGCTTTTTCATTAAATATTACGGCCTTTGTATAATAGAAAGCCACGATTCACCAGAAACTTTTTACTCGGCTGTTTGGTATATTTCCGTTAACATCATGAACTGCGTAAATAAACAGACCCTTCGCGTGGGTCTGTTTATTGTTTATTGTCTGTTAAACAGATTGCACTTCTCTCATGCACGTGTGGTGTGCCTTTATTTGCTCACCTGGTTATGTTAGCAAAGCCAAGCTATTTTGATATTTATTGATGGCTTGATTCTTCCGTAAATACGGGAGACAGTTTTTATACGCAATAATCTTCGACTCG
Organism: Dermacentor silvarum; assembly: GCF_013339745.2. NCBI lineage: Eukaryota > Metazoa > Arthropoda > Arachnida > Ixodida > Ixodidae > Dermacentor > Dermacentor silvarum. Next base: position 186,530,761 of record NC_051154.1, on the reverse strand, counting down.
CACCTTTTCTCATTTCATAGCGCATGATACAGCAGGCACACGCTTCTGGGCGGGTATTTCCCGGGACAAAATTAACTTGAATTACATGCTCACATCAGAAGTTTGGAAGCTTCCCTACATTTTTATTGCATTCAGTTACGTTTGCGCACCCACCTCGGTGGCTCAGAAATAAAGAAAAAAAGAAAGCCACGGTGGCTCAGTCAGCTACGGCGTTGCGCTGCTGAGCACGAGATCGCGGGATCGAATCCCGGCCGCGGCGGCCGCATCTCGATGGAGGTGAAATGCAAAAACGCCCGTGTGCTTGCAGGTGGTCGAAATTAATCCGGAGCCCTCCACTACGGCGTGCCTTGTAATCAGAACTGGTTTTGGCACGTAAAACTCCAGAAAGAAGAAGTTACGTTTGCGCACTTCCTCATGCTTGTTTGGCGTTAGTTAATGAACGATGTATCTGCACTGCCCTTATCTGTCTGTTTTGCAACCAACAGCTGTATTTGCCCCAATGAATTCACCTATCATTACTGCTTTTTATATGTGTCTCGAAACGCCTGACCCCTCGCCAAAAGATAAGCGTTATCCAAAGAAGTTAAGCGATACAGGCAGCTGCTCGCTGTAGATCAGATGTAAAGCTGCCAAAGGCTGCTTATAGTTCTGCATGACTGCTTGTTTTTTTTTTTTCACGGTGGTACGCCTCGCGCCAACCGCATCGGTCGCGACAACGCAAGGCGCTGCGTCGTATACAGCTCGTCCCACGTAACTTGAGCAAGGCTTCAAAAATGAAAGTCGCTTCGGGCGCGAATTGAACCTAACGTATGTGTTGGCAATAGCCTATAAAGTAAGTCAAGCTATTTTTAATTTCCGCCATTACTAATTATTTAATTACATTTATTTACCCAACATTTTAATTAATGGCTTAGGACCACAAGTGTGATGTAGTAGGGCACCTTAAGAAAGCACTTGCTTTCTACGCGGTATGTCTCACGTAGACGTTTTTTCCGCGTCATAAAGAAAGCCCGCGAAATACGAAAAAAGCCACGTGAGGCGGCGCTTGCGCACTGCTATTGTGCTGCGCTCAAGCTTGCAATTTGTTAACAAGCACGGCCGCAGCCTGACTGTGGACCACGGTGCTGTGGACACGAGGAAGTGGCAGGGCTTTGCACCGGTTGTAGGCATCCGGGCCTGCATGCAGCTCCTGTCGCATAACGACGCAAATGCGTGCTACTGGCCGAGTGCTGCCGAAGCGATAAAGTCGCGATAAAGCCATAGCCCTGCTGACGCCGTGCTTGTTCACCCGTTGCACGCTTGAGCGCAGCAGAATAGCAGTGTGCAAGCGCCTCATCACGTGTTTTCCTTTGTTTTTTTTTTTTCGTATTTCGCGGGCTTTCTTTCGCAAGCGGAAGAAAGAACGACGTGAGACATATCAAAACAACTTATTAGGTGGTTTCTGAACGTGGTCTACAACTTTGCGTGTCACACTTGCGGTCTCAAGCAATGAATTCAAAAGTTCGGTAAATAATGTCATCAAATAATTAGTTATGACGAAAATAAAAAATAGCCTGAGTTACATTAGGCTATTGCCAAAACTATGCGTTCGGTTCGACCGTGTATACGTGCAAACACTATACGTCCGAAGTGCTTTTCATATCTGAAGTCTTGGCCAAGTTACGTGGGACAACCTGTATATCGCGCGCAAGGCGAAATGCAAAGCGTAGTCGCGAGGTTACTATAGTAGGATACAACTTAAAAGAAAAAAAAAAAACTGCAGTTGGCAAAAAAGGCACACGGACCGCGCGGAGTTGTGTTTCTCCGCCAGCCAATCACAGAAGCAAACAGAATCGTCGTCATGCGACCTTTTCAAAATGGCGTCGTACTTGATACGACTGTAATTGTCGTACTTGTACGTTCCACTATAATAGACGAGTGAAAACGTATAAAATTACGCGCTTATAAATTCATTTTTGTGGTTACCGCCTTATTTTAGTAACTGGGAAATTTTGGAGTATAAACTATTTGCAGCCTCGCGGAGGAACAGTGGCAGGCGGTTATGAGGGTGTGGGCAGGGCTTCACTGCGTGCAAAGGAATAAAGTGGACCATCACGTTTGTTGACGTGCAGTGCGGTGAGAAAGGACTCGAAGGCGATATTGGGACGGGTTGCACAGGCGGACATATAATTCACACTATTCTCTTACACAAAAACAAATAAGATTCCCTAGTACAGGTCATCTGCTAGCGTATGAAGTCTTACGACGCGGCCGACTACAAATTTTCACTCACTCGCCCAATAACGCGCAAAATGCGGGCGTCGAGGCATACGCCCCCCCAGTGGTCGCTCACCTGTGGTCGGAACCTTAGTTGACACGCCGAATGCGTCGGAGGCGGCTTGGGTAGGCAGTGGCGGTGACGCGGCGACACCCGCTTGGTTGGTGGCTCAGGATTCCTCGTGCCCTCGTTCGATCTGCCCTCGTGGACGCAGCTGCCCGTTCGCTCGTGTCTTCTTCCTTTTTTTCTTCTGCCACCAACCCTCGTGCTCTCTTATTTCCCGCGTCGTGCCGCATGTGTAGTTGCCATCGTCGTCGTCTTTCACCGCACAGCGAACTTAAATTGAATCCGACCAGGGTTGCCAGGTCCAAAAAGTGAAAAGTAGCCAGGAAAGTAGCCGGTTCATTGTTAGTGCTCAAAAAGTAGCCAAAAATGTCGCCAGGCTGCCGCCATGGCCAATCACTTAAGAAGAAAACGTTGCTGTCGCCGATTATTAACTCCTTTTGTAGCTGTTATGTTTAGTGCCCTTCGACATATTTAAAACGTGACTTTGGGCACGGCCGCTGGATCAAAAAAAAAAAAAAAAAGGTGCGGCCTGCCACGTGCATCAAAAACGGTGTGATCCGCCGCGGCGCCACACGCCAGGGGCTGTTGTCTGGCATCAGCATAGCAAATGCGTCAGGAACGCTCTTGGAACGCCATCGCGCGTGCAAGCTGACGCGTTCCAACCCCGTCAGGCCGCGTGCATCGAAAACGGTGTGATCCGCCGCGACGCCACACGCCAGGGGCTGTTGTCTGGCATCAGCATAGCAAATGCGTCAGGAACGCTCTTGGAACGCCATCGCGCGTGCAAGCTGACGCGTTCCAACCCCGTCAGCTAGCGCCGTTCGGCCCAGCCAAGCGGCCGACAATGCAACTACGGCCGTCACGTTCGCTCCCATAGCAGCGCACCCGACGTGGCAGGCCGCACCTTTTTTATCCGGCGGCCGTGCTTTGGGGATCAATTCAAACCTGGTGGCTCCATACTCGTATCCTGGAATTCTTATACCTGTGTGAATGATAAGTAAACGCATGTAGTTGTCGCTGAACTCGAGTACCAACAAATATGTCATTTGCACAGTTCTCGCTCTTCAGTCTTTCGTCAATGAAATCCTGTGCCATATCTCAACTTTGCAAGGGGATATCATATACTAGTGAGGATTTAATATTACTTAAGGAAAGTATTCTAGTAGTTTTTATAGCCATATATTGATGTGTTCTCAGATGCGTTTACTGAAGTTCATCATTGAATTGTAATAAAACTCCTGTTTCAATCTAATAATTTTCTGAGCAATCAGCTATAAAAGGAGACATTCCATTAAATGAGCCAGCAGGCGTTCCTATTGAATGAATTTCAATGGTTGCACGGTGGAGGTTGTGTCCTCCCAGTAACGCACCCAGGATATCTGCCAGGGGGGGGTTGACAGTTTGCCAATACCATATAAACAGCACTAATTTCAATTTTTTCACGGGAAATTGTAAAAATAATGCGCGTTTTGCGAGTGTGCAGACGATTGCGCGTCTTGCATCTTAGTTGCAGTACTCAAAGGCGCAAGGAAAGACAGAGAGTTAAACAAAAGGGGGGGGGGGGGTTAAGTCGGCCTCAAGGGGGGGGGGGGTTGCAACCCCCGACCCCCCCCCCCCCCCTCCCGCGTCGGTGCGTCACTGCGTCCTTCCTTCCAAATACACATGGTGAGGATGGTCGTTGCACATCGTGTATGTTATAAGAGGCGAAGTACAGCGAATTATACCATTTATTTGTAATATTTTGTCTGGTTTGTCTGTAGTTCTTATAGAAGAATGTTGGTTGTAAAAGTAGACAGAAAGTAGCCAAGTAGCCAACCGGAAGATTTTCCCGCCATGAGCCTTCAAAAGTTGCCTATTTGGCGCAAAGTAGCCAAATCTGGCAACCCTGAATCCGACTATAGTTGCTCTGGCCAGCGCCGTATTGGCCTCGATGACATACCGTGGCGCCATCTCTTGGAATCTCTGCATGACGTAGAGAGCAACATACCAGCGACGGAGTGTTCGGCATCTCCAGTGTTAAGCCACGGTAAATTCTGAGCGTTTGCATGTTTGAAGCGTTCTATGTGCTGCGTACTGGCTGTAAAACAACCTAGTGCGAACATCCCAGTTTGGTGTGTACAGCAGCAAAAGGTTTTTAACGAGCGTTCAACCCGATGATTTCATATTGGCAGTTCACATGATCTTTCATAAAAGTAGTTATACACCCTTTTGCTGCAATAACAGTACTGTTCACAGCATTCGTCGCAGAGAGTGCGGCTGCACTTTCGCCAGAAATATCTCGGCACGGTTATTTATCACCGGTCCTTTATAATACGTGGAACTTAATCGACTAATATTTTTACAGCGAAGCTGTATATGGCTAGTTTCCAGCGGATCGAGGTCCGTAGACCAAAAATCCCGAAGATAGTACAATACCGGGCCAACCCTCGGCGGAGGTGAAGCAGGCTTCAAGCAGTCCGCCAACTTGCAAAATTAAGTTTAATATATTGGGTCCAAATACAACCCGTATCAAATATTAAGCTGATAACAACAGATATTACACTTTGACCCGCGTCGGCCATGTCTACGTTCGCACCCTACACGTGTATGCCATCCGACCACGGCGGCCGCATTTCGATGGGGACGAAATGTGAAAACACCCGTGTACTTATATTTAGGTGCACGTTAAAGAACCCCAGGTGGTCGAAATTATTCCGGCGTCCCCCACTACGGCGTGCCTCATAATCAGATCGTGCTTTTGGCACGTAAAACGTCATAATTAATTCCATGTGCGACGTCCCGTGTATTCAAACTAGTGCCCAGTCTGAGTGTCTTCTGTCTCCTGACGTCATGCTCTATGTAGGCACTTTTTCTCAGTTCTGCTTTCACTGTGAAATGGGTAGGCCGCGTGTTGTACGGTCTGAAGAAGAACAGCGTGCCTGTCAAGAACGGCGGTGTGAACAGAAAAGGGAATGGGCGCGGCGGCCGCGGAAGGAGACCACCGACGATGAGCGGGCCGCGGACGCCAAGCGTAAGCGTCCGGCCCGCCAGGACCGCGAGGCGAAAAGAAATACGAACCGTCCATGCGGCCCCAATTCCCGCGAACTTGGAACGTTTCACCGGAGCAACGGTCAATCACCACATGCACAGCTTCGTTGGTCATCCACCTTCACAGAGGGGAATGGCACTGAATGTTGTTTTCTTTTTGTCTCCTCAATCCGCGCGTCCACCGTGAACGCGCATGCAAGTCGCTGGCATCTCTGCGTAGGGTATTTTGATTGATGTCCCATCAAGCGACCACGCTACAAGCTCTGTGTGCATCACTTGCTCGATTCTTACGATCACCATATTATTATTAATGCGAAAGCATTATATTTCCCATGAAGCGGAAAATCCGGCGAGCATCCGGCGTTAACACGCGATGGTTGCAAAACCCACGTGACCAAGTGATGACATCACGTTTCCGGCGCTGGACCTGCTGCGGCTCACACTCCTAAAGGCCGTTTATAGTCCGACGTAACGCGAGCGCGCGCGCACGCTACGTCACGTTGGCGAACGCAGCCCACGTAACCAGCGGCTTCCGACGCGCCCCGACGGGCCCGGCGCTGAATTGGCTCCTGACCCACTCGCGCGTTGGTCGCGCTGACTGCGCCGACCCACAATGCTATTCGCGCGAAGAAATAAAGGCGCCCACGCCGCTTCGCCGATGGTTTAAAGCGGCGCGCGGGCTTGGGATCGTTCTGCGCATGCTCCGAAGATAACAGCTGACTGCGCGCGCGTCGGAGTATAGAGGAGATGGTGTTTCGGCTGGCGCAGCGCAACCGGCGTAGCGCAACGACGCTGGCCCGCGCGCCGATAACGTCGGACTATAAACCGGCCTATCCCACGGTGAACAGTGGGATTTTGGGCAAAGTAAATTTTTTTTGGGTGTGGGCCACGGCGTCGGACGGACGCCATGGCCCACACCCAAAAAATTACTTTGCCCAATTTGAAAACTGAGTTGAGCCATGTTCAAAACCGACCTGGCCCACTCCCAAAATTGACTTGACCCACCCCCAAAATTTACTTTGCCCAATTCGAAAATTGAGTTGACACACGTTCAAAACCTACCTGGCCCACTCCCATAACTGACTTGGCCCACCCACCAAATTTGGGAGGGCAACCTTCAAAACCGACTTCGCCCAATTCGAGCACATGACCAAGTGATGACGTCATGTGACGATGTCACGTGACATGGACGTAAAAATATCATGGATGTATAGTCGACACGCTCAGAATGCATTCGCATTCAATGCACCTAAGGAGACTGAAGTGCCTGTACTATAGGTTTTTCGCTTTCAGTTACTTAATCAGCCAAGCATCTCGCTGCCGCTTCATTTTGGGGTACGCATGAAAATTCACACCGGGCTCGGTCAAACACGTCCGGCACTGCGGCGCCGAGCAGTAAACTATGTTGTAAGTGTAGGCAAGTAAACTGCTGCTTTGGTAATGAAAAACGTTATCTATAACCCTGCAATCAAGACTTCAATCGCCCAGTCAACGAGCTGCGTTGGAGGAGGAGGAGGAGGAGGAGGGAAAACATTTATTGAGAGAAAAAAAAAACAAAACAAAAAAACAAGCAGGCGTCTTCCTGCATGTGTTGGGAGATGCCCTCAGTCCTGGGCTCCTGCGGCTCTTGCTGTCTCCCGGGCCCGCCGCACCAGTTGTTGCTGGTCACGGGGGTCCGAGCTAGTCAGCACGGCCTGCCATTGCTCGGGTGTGGGGTTGGGTATATGCTGGGGTATACCTGTATTTTGGGGCATGCCCATGTGGTGTGATATAGGGAACCGTAGTCGTTACAAAGGGGGCATTTGTACGAGTACAGTGCAGGGTACTGCTTAAATGGGGGTATGTGTTGGTTTGTAATTGTCGCCATGCTACTGAGTCTTCGCGTGAGAAGGTCTTGTGTGGGGCTAGGTATTGTCGTCTGTTCAATCTGTGGTGTTCTAATATGGCGTTGTATCGCAAAGGTACAGGCTCCATTGATGCGGCCGTATCCCTCTCTTGTGGCGCCCGGGTGGCATGAGCTCGGGCTACAGCGTGCGCACGCTGATTTCAACGGAGGGACTCGTGTCCTGGAGTCCATACTATTTCAACGTCGGGCAATTGAGAGGCTTGTTTGAGGAGTCGGGCGGCGATGGAAGATATTCTGCCTCTGGCATAGCTACAGCAAGCTGCTTGGGAGCCGGTAATAATTGTAACGTGTTCTTTGGTTTGACTATAGAGCTGATGGCTAAGGCGATGGCTGTCTCCTCCGCTTCGAGGGCGTTGGCAGTGCGGACCGTCATCGAGACCACCTCTTGAAGGTTATGGTCGACAACGCTGACTGCCATGGCTGCTTTTCGGGGGTACTGCGCGGCATCTGTGTACAGTATGGTGGGGAGGTTACCGTATCTTGTTTGAAGAGTCTTTGCGCATTTTTGCGACGACCGGCATGATGTTCCGGGTGCATGCTTCTGGGGATGGCGGCTACCTTGATATGCTCCCGGATGTTGGGAGCCAGATAAATTGATTTTTCGTGGCCTCGGCCCTGTGTTGGGTAGCCTAGGCGCGCTAGGAGCTTCTTGCCTGTTGGTGTGAGGGCTAGGCGTTCTCGTTGGCTTGTGAGGTTGTCTATGATTTCTCTTACTGTGTTATGGACTCCTAGGGCTTCGAGCTTGAGTGTGGCTGTTCCCGGTGGTAGGCCGAGTGCTTGCTTGTATGGTTTCCGCAGAAGTATGTCTAGTTGATCGTTCTCCTTGGGAGTGAGGGGAAGGTACCGGGCAGCGTAGGTGATGCGGCTGATTAGCTTGCTTGCTTGCTTGCTTCCTATGCCATGGCGCATACCCACCACGGGGGATTGGCCAAGAAGCTGGCGGTTAAACAGGTGGGTTGAAATTATGCTATGAAACTAACTGATGTTAGAGCCGTATTTTATTTTATCTTACAGGGAATCGTGTGCGTTTTGGAAGGAGATCGAGGTAAAGGTAATAAATTTCAGTCAGTTTAATTGGAACTTTCGAAATTCATAAATAATCAATCAGTAAATTAACGTAAATTATCAGGGCCTGGACGAGCTGGGTCACGTCGTCTTCTTTCAGGCCGTGTTGTTTGGTGGTGATGCGGCTGACCATTCGCATGACTTGGAAAGTGGTCTGCTTGAGACGTTGGATGGTGTAGGCGCCTCCGCCGTCCTGTTGTATGTGGAGGCCGAGGATGCGGACGCGATTTACTGTGGGTGTTTCTTTGCCGTCGCGGGTGAGTGTAATGTGGGGTATTTCATTGAGTTTTCTACGGGATTTCTGTCGAACGATTAATAGTTCCGACTTCTCGGGGGAGCATCGGAGACCGCTGCTTCTTGCATAATGCCGGACGATGTCAGTTGCTTGTTGTAGTGCGTCTTGTTTTTCTCCTTCAGAACCAGTGGTGGTCCAGATAGTGATATCATCGGCGTATATTGCGTGCCTGATTCCTGGTATTGCATTGAGTTTATCCGGTAGCTTCATCATAGCAATGTTGAAAAGGGTGGGTGACAGAACGGCAGCTTGTGGGGTTCCTTTGTTGCGAGTAGGTAACGTCGGGGTTCTGAGTGAACCAATGCCTACTGTGGCCGTGTGGTTGGTTAAAAAGGCGCGTACGTAGTATGTATTACGACCACAGTTGGTAAGACTTAGGTTTGTAAGGATGGTATTGTGAGCCACATTGTCGAAAGTGCCTTTAAGGTCTAGTGCTAAGATCACTCCAGTGTTGCGTGGTGAAATGTGTTCAAGGACTTGTTCCTTCAGCTGAATGAAGGAGAACGTCATGGGTAGAAAGGTGGGGCCGGAATCCGAACATCGTTTCGGGCCGCAAGTCACTGGATTATAGGTAAGGTTGAAGTGGGTTCAGAATGACGTGCTCTAGAAGCTTACCTATAAGCATGAAGTCAGTGATATTGGTCTAAGATTTTCTAAGCTGGAGGGTTTGCCTGGCTTTGGAATGAGGATGATGTCCGCATGCTTCCAATCCGCTGGTAGCGTACCCGCCTCCCAATGATGATTAAATAGGTCAGTAAGAGATTGAATGGTGCCGTCATCCAGATTGCGCAGGAGCTTGTTATTTATTTTGTCCTTGCCTGGGGTGGTGTTTCGCGTGAGTGCATGGATTGCATGTTGCACCTCAGAGATGGTGATCGGCTTGTCCAGGTCGTGGTTGTCGCCTCCACTGTACGTGGGAGGTTGTCCCTGTGAAGGTTTTAAATCTCCTGTGTACCACACCCTCAACTCTTCCAGGATGTCGTCGTCAGAACTCGGATGGTTGTGGAGGAGACGTTGAATTGTTTGCTGGCTGACTGCTTTGCTTTGCGTGGGGTCAAGAAGATGGCGTAGTAGCGACCATGTTTTCGCCGTGCAAAGAAGAGTGCCCTGCAAATTTTTGCATAGTTGTCGCCAGTTGTGACGGGTGAGCTCCCCAGCATAAAATTCTGCGGTTGCCGTGAGTTTCGCTATACGTAGTCTCAGTTACCGGTTATGTTATTGGCACTTCCATCTCCTAACAAGGCCTCGACGGGCCTCCCACAAGTGAAGAAGGTGCGGGTCTACTGCCGTAACGTCTGTGGTGAGTGTGATGTGTTTTGAATGTCTGTTTACGTCTTGCTGGAGCTCTCGTACCCACTATTCGAGATCCGCAATAGCCCTCGAGGAGTCATCCGCTCGCTCTTTGCGAAAAGCTGTCCAATCTGTGAGTGTTATCTTTTTTATCGGGCGGCGTGCATGCGTAACGTACAATGTGGTGACAAGGATGCAGTGATCACTGCCCAGGGTTTCCTCCGTGTTGTGCTAGGTGGCTTGTTGTATGCCTTTAGTGAGGGTGAGGTCAGGGCACGTATCTCTGGAGACGCTGTTTCCTAGACGTGTGGGGTATGCGGGGTCTGTGAGGATGGTGAGACAGTGCTGCTGTATCATATACTGGAGTGCAGTGCCTTTTGAGGTGGTTGTCGTGTAGCCCCATGCTTGGTGAGCCGCGTTGAAGTCGCCTACTATAAGTAGGCTGTTGGTTTTGTCTATGGTAATCGATTTGGTGATCAAGTAGTCGAACTTGGCCTGCTTCTGCTTGGGTGGGCTGTAGATGTTCAGTATGAAAAGGCTCTTTCGGCCTCTTTGGAGGGGTAGGATCTCAATTAGGTCGTGGTCGACGTCACTGCCGTCTACTGTGTGTTGTATTGTAGTGAGCGTTTTAGCTGTAAGTGTGGCCACGCGGCTTTCAGGCGTGGTAGTATGTGTTGTAGACGGTTTGAGTTGGGTGTGTGCCTGTTTCCTGCAGTGCGATTACGCTCGGTGCCGTGTTGGCGTTAATTATGTACTGTCTCAATGATCCGTGCTTGCGTTTGTAGCTGCGACAATTCCTTTGCCAGATTAAATTAAGAGTGGGTTTTCGTTGCTGTGGTGGGTTTTACTATTCATCCCGGCTTACGGGTGGATCGGCAGGGTGTCCCTGCTCTACTTCCCGTTGTGCCATTGTTTTCACCTTCTTACGTCGCTGATCTTTTGCGAGCCGTGTTTCATCGATTGCATTTGCAAGTTGCTGGATACTTTGTTGCATGGCTAGCATCTGCTGTTGTAGTGCATCGACTTTCTCCTCGACTTGCGCGATTTCTGTCGGTTTTGCTAATTCCGCGAAAAGCATGAGTTCAGGACTCTCCGAAGATGATAGTGATGAGGGTGTGCTTATTGGTGCGGACTCCTGACTGGCGGTACGACTGGCGTATAATTCTGCAATGTGCATACGAAGTCTGTTGTTTTCTTCGTGGAGGCGTTTGTTCTCCTCTCTCATAGCCTTTAGCTCAGCTAGAATTTGCTGTTGAGTATCAGTATTGTCTTTGGGGAAAGAAATGTGTAGGGTGGGTGCTGAGTGTAGATGTGGTGAGAGGGTGTTGTTTTGCGGGGCAGTGTGAGAGGGGAATAACCGTGCTGACCAGCTCACCGTTTGTGATCCCGGCGCAGCAGGTCCGCTGGGGTTCCAGGTCTCTCCCTGTTGGTTCCGCGAGCAGGAGCCAGACCTGGAGCAGGAACGCTTCCGTCGCTGGCCTGGGCGTGACCGAGACCTCGATCGTGAGTGGTCATGGCGGCTGGTCCTTTATGATGCTAGGGGTGTCTTCTTCAGTCGATCAGGACACTCCTTGGAAGCCGTAGGATGGGACTCCTGGCATAGGGCGCACCGGGCGTGGCAGGGGTGGTCCTGAGTGGGGTCTCGTGCACCACACTGAGGGCACACGTTGACTTCTGGCGTTGGGCATACATCAGTCCGGTGGCCTACTTGGTGGCAGATGCGGCAGACATGTGTCATTGGTCTGTATGGTTTGCAGCGTACTTCACTGCTGTAATATCGCACGTAGAAGAGTACAGTCTTGCCAGTGAATGTGATATCACGGCCGCGGAGGTCTGTCCAAGCATCCGGGCGTGTAAGATTTCTCAACCAGGTGCATATAGTCCGTTGAGGAGGACTTTTGTGGGAGTTCCTGCGGGGATGCCATGAATAACCCCTTCAGCGGAGCTGTCAGGGGCCGCCACGTATGCCGTGACCGCAAATTCTCGACCGCCCAGATGAATTGTAGTGATGTGACGGATGCTCATAGCTAGCTCTTCGTTTGGTGTGCTAGCAATAGCGATGTTTTGTACTGGGTCAAATCTTACTGTGAGGGTCCGTACTTGCTCAGTGGTGGGGTGCTGACATGCCATCTTGATGCCTTCAGCAACCTGCGGCGTGGTCGATGTGGCAAGGTTGAGTCCCTCTCGGGGCGGATGATGACCTAGAGGTCGTTTCGGGGCAGCGGTGGGAGTCGGGCTACTCACGAGACCGATGGGTGTCGGGGTTGAAGAGGGGGATTGGTGGGAGTTGATGTTTTTTTTTTTTCGACCGTACTTAACAGTGAGCCAGTCTCCGCCGTCAGCTTCGTCAAGAAGTGGGATTTGTGTGTGCTCGAGATTCATCTCGGTACCGTCATTGGTGGCTATTGGTTCATCGGAATGGGTCAAGGTCTTCGGCCAGGCCTCTAGGGAGGCAAGCCTAACCTCTCCTAGGCCTAGCTCTGGAGTGCGGCAGGAGATGGCGATCGGCCGTACTCGTCGTTAGGGTTAACTGGGCGGACGTCACTCACGAAGTTGAGAGTCAGGTAATTCCTGGAGCAAGAGACTCACAATGTAGATTTGGGTGTCCACGTGTTCTACTCGACGTAAAGAGTCGAGTGATGCTGGTTGTGGCGGCGTCGATGGCAATTATCCGGAAGTTTAGCGATGTAGAGGCGGGAGCCCATGTGCGGTCCTGATTGAACGGCTTCTTCGTCCAGCTGCGTTGGCAGCGGCAAAGGCGCGAAGGTGCGAACACGAGTCACATGATGTGACCTTCTTCGTCATAGCGATAGCAGCGGTGGTCTCTCCAGTGGTGGTCCTCGAGACCAATAGTTATCGGATCCGCATTGAAGGCACAAACTTCAATTACAGGCTTCTCTTCAACGTAATCTTTCGTCTCAATTGTTGCGTTTGTTTTGGCACATCCACTTATTACTAACCAACTCACGAGAAACAAACCGTGGTTGCTATGCATGCATAAGCGTACACTTAGTTAATCTGCAGCCTTATCACACTGAAGGTATACTTCACGTGACCATCGTCCATGACCATTAACTATGACAGCGTTTTGTTTGAGAAATTCAGCAAATAGGAACAGCCCCTAAGGGGAAAGGTGGCTGGAGCGGCAATATCACGACACGATTTGTGACGGCCACCTCTGCTTTTAAAAATGGAATTAGCCGCTCCGGCCACAAGTCAGCTGTGCTGGCTGTGCCCCGAGTCGTGATTTGACCGCTCTGTCCACCAGTCACTTGTGCTAATCTTTTTCCGCGGGGACTGTACAGCGTCGTCCACTCTTAGGGTGAACACGGCTCAGCGTGGCCGCGCTCTGCAGAGCGCCAGTCTGTCCGGCGCTGCCGCGCATCAAAGCGAAGCGGTGCAGGCGCACAGGGGCCTAGGGGAGGTGCTTCGCGTTGTCTGCTACAGCGCTGAAACGCGCCGCTCTTGCTTTGTTGTGGAGTGAACTTCACTAAACGCAGGCGACCGAGCGCCCTAGGCGGCGTCGCGGGAAAGCGCGCTTCATTATTTGGAGCATTTTCTGGCTGCTTTCGTCTACAGCTTGTGAACAGCCTGCTTAGCCAATATGCATAAACAGAAACAAGCTTCTAAGCACATAAACGACCTAGCATTTTTTTTTTTTTGTGAGTGATGAGGGTAAAAGAATACAGTTATTTTTTGCACCCTCTTTATTAGGCTGGGGCAATTTTATTCTACTGCCACAGCTGTTGGTGCAGTTCATCCGGAGAAACACATCAGACGCGCTTTTCATGATTGGCGTCACGTCGTGACGAGCCTAGCGCACCGTTTCGCGCTTCTCTTGATGCTATAACGAGTTTGGTTAATTGACTTAAGAAAATTAGGAAAGTTAGAGAGCGATTGTTCAATCCTGGACACATATTTGATCATGTTTGTCATCGATTCTACCATTAAGGAGGGCAAAATAAAAGCACTACTTCGATAGTAACTAAGGAGGACATCCGCTGCTCCGCGGCTGTCTTATTGCCGTATAATGTCGCTCGCAGGTGTTCGTGGATCGCTTTACGTGAAGCGCGAAACTGCCCTCTCCAGTATAGCAACTGATTTGGCCGTAATTTTACGCCTCACTTTCATTTGCTTCATCTAATAAAATATACAAAATTTTCTTTGTCACACTTTATGTAAAATTGCAAAAGTAGTGCCGGTCCATTGTCGCATACCTGACGCGGGAAGTCGCATGCTCATTTAGATGAATGATCAATCAATCTTTTGATAACACTTGATAAGCTCATGTAAAGTAGGTTGCGCGGACTTTTTATTTGTTTTTTTTTTTGTTTCTATCCTTGGAGATGCGAATGCTGTTTCTGTCTGTGTTCAATAGGGGGTTGGAGTTGAAAATCTTTAATCGACGTGTGTGTTTTTTTAGCTTACACTTCGTCTTGCCGGGTAATTAGGTCGTTATTCACTTCCAGTTAATTTCATCTGAAAAAGTCATATGCATATCTTCACTAACATTTAATAATTGTGTGGGGTATACGTCTCGGAGTGACTCATGACCTCTGCGTTACGCCATGGAGGTGGAAACAGCGTAAATTTGGTGAGTATGACGAATAGGTAGGTTTTTTTAGGGGGGGAGGGATTGTTCAATCAATCCAGCCAGAGTGAGTAAACCCTTAGTATGAATACCGACAAAGGAATGCTGGCCGCGGACAAGTCATGCTGTTGCCGTCGTGGGGAAGTCGCCAGCCCGGTGTCGTTTGCCGACCACCTGCCGCTGGTGGGCAAACAGGCTGGCCATTTTCAAAAGCCAAGCCTGGCGAAAGACACATGAAAAGCGCGCCTGATGTTTTGCTCCGGATGCATTGAACCAAGAGCTGTGGCAGTAGAATAAAATGGCCCTAGCCTAATAAAGAGGGCGCAAAAAATAACTGTGTTCTTTTACCTTCATCACTCACAAAAAAAATGCTAGTTCGTTTATGGGCTGAGAAGCTTGTTTCGGTTTATGCATATTGACTAAGCAGGCTGTCCACAAGCTGTAGACGAAAGCAGCCGGAAAATGCTCCAAATAATGAAGCGCGCTTTCCTACGACGCCGCCTAGGGCGCTCGGTCGCCTGCACAGCAAAGCAAGAGACTTCACAGCAAAGCAAGAGCGGCGCGCTCCCGCGCTGTAGCAGACGACGCGAAGCACCTCCTCTAGGCCCCTGTGCGCCTGCGCCGCTTCGCTTCGATGCGCGGCCGCGCCGGACGGACTGGCGCTCCCCAGAGCGCGGCCACGCTGAGTCGTGTTCACCCTAAGAGTGGACGACGCTGTACATAGGGTGCGTGATGTAGGACAAGGGCTTTTAACACACCACCCCAATAATGAGAGAATACAAATATTCATAGCCCAGTGTAGTCAAAGTGGCGGAACCTCTACGCGGAAACAGAAAATGTTTGCGCTATAAGGTGATCCCGAAAACGCGCGCATGCACTAACAAATAGCAGGGAAGAAAAAGATACAAAGAAATGAAAAAGTGGGCACGTGGGTAATATTGCATAATGTGCTTGGACTGCTTGTCTTGGTGCTCTAGACTCGAAGCCAAATAACCTTCGGCGGTGAGTTGTAGCCATGACGAAGCGCAGCTAAAGCACGAACATCGCTTGTATATTCTTAAAATAATTCCCATTGAGCAGAGGAGATTCTGCTTCGGTGACTGACATAGCTTCGTCAAGCGTACTTTCTGCAGCTGTAGCCTCACCCACTGTGGTAGCTATGGTTATGACATGGCATTGCTGAGCTCGAGGTCATGGGTTGAAACCGGCCGTGGTGGCCGCATTCCGATGGGGGCGGAATACAAGAACACTCGCGTACCGTGCCTTGGGTGCACGTTAAAGAATCCCATGTGATCAAAATTAATCTGGAGCCCCGCCCCCTACGGCGTGCCTCATCATCATATAGTGGTTCTTGCACGTAAAACTCCCCTATTTAATCTACAGATGTGGCTGTAATGGGTCCCTTATTTGATTTACGGCGCTTGAGATTTACGCTGATCACTTTACGGCTCTCGCCAATTTGAAAGGCCAGATGCACAAGATACATGTACGACCAGCAATGCTGCAAGTAACGAGCGTGATTCCGATGGAGAGTATTATTTGAAATATCTAAATAGCGAGAATAGCATGGTGACTACCAATGCGAATAACACGACCAAAATAGCACGGTGAACAGTGCAGACGACTAGACAATAAAGAAAAACTAGGTGCGCATGCGCATCTGTTCAGTCTTTCTTTCATGTCCTTTCGTCTGTGCTGTTCACCGTACTGTCCTGAAACCAACACGCCCACTCTTGTATTCGGGGAAAAACGGGAGCTCGGGACGGATGAGATAAAGCCAAGGAACAGCAGTCAAGGCCACGGACAATGTGGCTGTGTTTCAGGAATGGAGGCAGAGATTGTTCAACCACGCACTGAGAAACTGAGAAACATCAGCAAAAAAAAAAAGCCGGGAGGTTTGATATTGGTGGCAGAAGAGAATAAAGTTAACTCAGAGGGAGGTTGCAAGAAAACTTAGAGGAAACTAACAACACAATGTTGTGAAATTAGTGGGTAAATGATGGGCCGAATGGAAAAAAATCTCGTCATAAACAGTGACGCCATATTGGTATATGCGAAAGAGATACAAGATTTTAATTGTAGATACGTAGGAGACCACTATTCTACTTAAAAAAAATATTAGCATAGGAACGAACGAATACATTTCCTCCAATACATTTCTTCTTTAATTTACACTATTACTCGAAGAAAACAAAAGCGAATCGCTTTCTCTCTCGCGATTCGCGCGAGAGAGAGAAAACCATGGAGAAAGAAGAGCCCTGTGCTCATATACAACGTGCGTGTAAACGTTGTTTCTGGTCGCATCGATAACATTGATAACAACCCAACCAGAGGCAGAAGCTTAAGTTGAACAGCCCGGGGACCTCTGTCCCCCTTACTCCCACGGCGCTGAGTTTTTTTTTTTTTTTCGTCTAAATTCTACTGTACTGGCATAATTTGCAGTCTGCCGCTTACTCAAAACTGCTCGTCCTTTTCTTCACGGAAAAGGAGTAAAGAAGTAACAAAACTCAGCAAGATGGCTGAAAGTGTACTTCGCGTTCAAATAGGCTTCACAAATTAGTACGGACAGTGACCATTTTAGCTGAGGGGTCTGTATACCACGGCAGAGATATTTCCTCGATACTGCCAAAGTTCTATGTGTCTCTTGACCCCTTTTGTTAGGCACGTAACGGGAGGAACACGTATGATAAGATCACTTTCCTGGGTCACCTCTCGTACAGATTTCTGCACTTATCTTGAAAGAGCTCCTTAAAAAGAGAGAGATAGTGTTCTTTCTATCCAAGATAGAAAGAACACGAAAGGAACCGAAAGAAGATCGAAGCCTGATATCACACACTAAATGCTGTCTCTTGAGTTCTCCTAATTCTAGTTCTCAATTAGTTTACAGATTAGGAATGTATTCATTATTTACCCAAACGACTAACCACCACTAACCACTCATTTTGGGCTTTCTCGCAGAGCTTCGTAGACAGGTGGTTTCAAACTGAATTAAGGTTCTCATGAGAGGAACATTCCCACTCAGGTGAAAAAAGAAAGTGATAGAAATAGTATGAAAGGTTTGTACAACAGCGCAAACTTATTGCAACAATTTTTATTTTCGAAAGTGACTGTGAAGGTTAAAATGCGGGAAGGCCTGCGAAGGCAGCTAATTGTTCGGCTGTCCCAGTTTGCGAGGCTGCCTATCGGCAGTACTCACACTTCTCAGTGTTGCTGGCGTCGGAACTCCTGCTTTTTTTAGGGATTGCTTAGATCGAAAAATTCTGCTTACAAAATTTCTACTCGCTTTCAGAAGTAACCACTGCAGGTGTAAACAATTCAGAGGAGGAGCGTTTCGTTGCGCCATAAAAGACTTGGTTCTTAAAAATAGGTTGTCGGTTCCTCTAAGAAGCTTTAGCTCGGGAGCTCCTATCCAAGTATACGGGAATGAAGAACTAGGGTTTTTTTTTTTTTTGGAAACCACTACGCCAATTTCGATTAGATTTGTTGCATTTAGAAGAAATAGTTAAAACCTAGTAACTGTATATGTGTATTTTCAATATATGTTATATATTGTTTGTTAAAAAGTCTTGAAAATTACGAAATTTCAAGAAAACTGGAGTATTAAGTTTACAACTTTAACTCAAAAAAGATATATATATATATATATATATATATATATATATATCAGAATTCTGTAACCTGCACCTAATAACACATCTAAAGCAGACAAAATTGATGTGTTATACACCGATCGGAAATACACCACTTGTTTGTGAGTAGGACTATTGCAAAATCCTTGTAGAATTTGTAACATAAGCTATAGATTCGTATATGAAATTTGTACCCTTGAGACGCTCCAACAGATGCAGTTTTAAAAATTGTGATAGCTGTTTTTGGAGCAGAGTTACAGATTTGTAAATTTCATCTTTCTCATCGATAGTTCTGCTTCACTGAGTTGCTAGAATTGGACGTTCTCTCTCATATCCAAGAAATTTTGTTCAGATCGGTCCAGCGGTTGTCTCGGGTAAGCATTTCTTCGTTTTACATGAATTTGAATAGGGAAATATGAGTTGGCACCGCGCTAAAGTTTCCTCTGAAGTGCTAATCGAAGGTAATGCCCAGCGTCCTCACATGCGTCGCGTAACATATGTCTACCCTTTCAGATTCATAGACTATGTTTAATCATTGTTTACAGGTTTTTGGACACGTGGAAAAACAACAGCCTTTTTTTTTCTTTTGGGAGGAGGGGTGGGATTTCTTTTAAGAAATGTTTACCTCCACAAAAAAATAATAATCATAACAAAAGAAAAAAAACACATTTTTAAGAACAGTACCAGATGTGATATATTATCAGCATGGCACGACTGGAAGGAGAGGCTATTATAGCTTAGTGTGCTAAGCTATTACTGTTTGTTATATTGTTTATATTAACGTTAACGACAATTCCATCCACTATGCTCCATTGGGAAACGCCTGCTCCGAAATCGAGCAACTCTCTGTATTCTCCGGAACACATTGCTTCCGCTCCTTTAAATAGGACTTGAGAAGGTCAAGGCAGCAGTTTCTGCCCTCATCTGCCCTCATCATCAACGAAAGTAAGTAGCCCTACATTATACCGTCTGTGATTAGCTATGGTCGACCAAGAAATGTCGCTAATGCCAACGTTTCGACAACGGGACTTGTCGAAACGTTGAAGACAGCGACATCTCTTGCTCGGACAACTGTTGACCCCTCCAAGCCACCATCTTTTTCTGAACTTCTGTCCTGCTTGGATACATTATCACCTCTGTGTGATCACGCTGAAGGAATGCAAGAGACAGGCGTTGTCACCCTATTTTTTTTTTCTGTGCAAGACGAGAGCGTCGCAACATCTCATTTTCACCCCGCTGTTTCTCGGAAACGGCCCAGCTCGGTTGTCACTCACGCTGGCACATCCTTCACCGCAAAGCGTGTAGTCTGCCGCCATTGCGAAAAGCGGTTCCACGCGCCTCTTTCCTCTGCACGACCACCTGGCGTGCTCGGGAAGGACGCGTGGCCTCTCGTATATCGGCGCCTGGTTGCGCCGGAAGTGCGCGCATAAACTCGGTATTTATCATCGTGGGCGGAGAAGAAGAGGACCAGGAACGCCTATTCGGACAGCGGCGGTCTGCGACAGCAGTGGAACACGGCGCTGTCGAAACCGTGCGGCGGGAGTAATGGCTTTCTCGACCAGTGGCACGGACCAAGTGGAGCTTGGACGTGCATCCTGGCCACGAGATGTTCGCGCGAGCACCGGACATCTTAGAGCTAACTTCCGCAGAGGTTTCCTTGCCCATGAGCTTTTTATTTTCACTAGGCTTGACGGCAAGCATCCAAACTACTGAAACTTAGCCTCATCCTGTCATAAGTATCCGAACGCACTGTCCTTCATCCATTCTTTGTACACACTCTGTTTAGGCACGTGGGCTGGTATAAAGTCGTATAATACGGTACTGTACTTTGCATCTTTCTTCTCTTTATGCCATTAGCTTATAGCGCTGTTTTTACACATTATGAACAACTTACTAATTAAAGTTTGCGCATTAGTGATGGTTCAATCTATTTAATTTTTACCAGCATCGACAGCTGACCAATCATGCTAGCGCTCCGATATTCACTATTCCATAGCTGGTTTTAGTAGGCCCGAAGAACTGGCTGGAAAGCATTGTATCGCTGCTGCCGGCTACCATTGACATCACATAACGCAATGTTTTATCATCAAAACGTTAACGCTTTTACTCCTTCAAGAGACATTAGTGAAACATGTAACTAGAACCAAATATGAAGTAAGCAGAGCACTATAGTACGTCTTAATAGGTGCCAAATAATAATACAATAATTTTCTCTCTACACCGGTAACGTGGGAGCCAGTGATGAATGTCACAAAGAACCAATTTGGAAAATAACAGTTATGGTACAATGGGCCCAGCCGGAGCTTTCGTTATAAAGGGTGTCCCAACTATCACGCACCAAGATTTAAAGATATGCAAATGCCACGTAGCTGGACACAACCAAGGCCGACGCTTGCCGCGGTTTGCCGCCGCTTGGAGATACTCAGATACTCAAGATTACTGCGCGAATGACCGCTCGAGGCACTTTTCGTGTATTCGCGGGCATATTTCGCCCTCGGAAAAACACTTTTATGTAGCATGCATTGAGCAACACCAAGCTGTATCGGGAGTTCTTCATGTTGCTCTCCAATTTTCTATTGACACTTTTCATCAAATTATAATACTTGAGAAGTTAATTAAGACTAATTATGTAATTCGGCGCAATGCAAAACCTAAATCTGAGTATCTCCAAGCGATGGCAAACAACATTACCTTCTGTCCAGCTACGTGGCATTTGCGTATTTGTAAATCTTGCTGCATGATAGTTGGGACACCCTGTATATGATGTTCCCTGATGGCCATTCCTTTCTTATGTCAGGAACTTTGTAATACCCACATGATTCTCCTCTAAGAAATAGCGCCACCCACTGCCCCGTATTATATGTGCGTGACCTCGCATTTCTCATTGACACTTTTCATCGAATTATAATACTTGAGAAGTGATACAATGCTTTCCAGCCAGTTCTTCTGGCCTCCTAAAACCACCCAGAATAGTGGAACGTCTGAGCGCTAGCATGACTGGTTAGCTGTCGACGCTGATAAAATTGAAATAGATTGAACCATCACTAATGCGGAAACTTGAACTAGTAAGTAGTAAGTGGTAGAAACGAATGCGAGTAAATGCCGTTTTCTAAATCATGCTTCATTTTATTTTATACAGCACTAAATATTTTGGTATTCCAAATGACGTAATTTTACGCATGGCAGAAAAGTATGAGAGCTTCCGTGGTTAGAATTTAAGCATTCTGCTTAATAGTAACTAGGCGTGCACATCACTAAACTTCGAAAATGAATTCGAGGTTTAGTTCTATTCTTGTATGATTCTAATCCAGTCAATATTCTCTCTTCCAGCAGTTTAGGCTCCGTGATTAACAAAATTAGATACTTGACAGATGCAGCAGGCTCATAGATGATTCTCTGTACGTACAGCGTACACCAATTTGAAAAGAAACACTTTATTTGTTCAAATATTACCTGCAGACAGTAAGCTAAAACCTCCGTTACTGCTAGCTGCAAAATAGTTTTTAGGCACGAAGAAGCAAGTTTTCTGTTTTCGGCACAAGAGTGAGGAAAATTATGGCATAAAACACAAATCTGAGTTTCCCTTTCATAACAGCAACCCCCATACACTAACAAATGTCTAAAAAAATCACCCAGAAAAGCCGAAGCGATAGCGTCGTTGGCCCATCTCAAAGGACTAAATGCCGTTGGACATTTACAGACCGTTTTTTTTTTTTTTTTTTTTTTTAATGCAAGCGCCCTGAGTAAAAACGGGTCAAGACTGGAGTCGCAGATTTCATTAAGAATGACCTGCGGAAGGTTGAAAGGGCACTGTCGAGCGCAAAGCAACTCTTAATCGGCAACATCGTGCTGCACGCGTATAGGGAAGTCGGGGGAGTATTAGCATGCTAAGCCAGTCACGCACGGAGCATTGTGAAGATAGGAAAGTAACCTGGCCCGTGAAAGCGCACATGAAAGAGAGAGAGAGAAAAAAAAAGAAGAACGTATTCCTCAAAACAGTACTCCCAACTTCGTCCCTCGGGATGCTCCCGAACCCTTCGGGCGGGGGAGGGCGGCGCGCTCATTTCCCTACGTATCGCGTGCCCCGTCCCGCCGTTATCCTTTCTGTCTATTTGTTTCTTCGCTCTTCTCCCCGAAAATCTCCGGTGCCTGAATCGTGCGCCTTCTGTCCTCCTCTCCAGCGTCGCCGCGTCGCATCCACCCGACAGATGGCGCGTCGTGCACTGTTGCCGTTTATGTGTTTTGCCCTCGTGCCTTCTTTTCTTTTGATTTTGCACCCTCTCTCGCGCTGCACGCGCTCGCACGAACCTGTGCCCATGGCTTTCCGGACGGAGGACGAGTCATCGCGCATTACGCGCCGCAACGCGTTGTGCGCGAACGATTGGATTTAGCGCAGATTCGCGCGTCACTAAAAGTCAGTGACGACAGTGGGTTGCTGTTTTCCATATGATTTCGTATGTCGCGCTCCATGCGGCTAGTAAAAGAAATACACCCGACTGGTGGAGAGGATTCAGTGTAGGAGTGTGGCTGACGATGCCAACGAAGCGGCATTTAGACACCGAGGACAGACAGCGTGCCCTGAAGGGACGTGCTGTGGACGTTGAAATCTTTAAAGGCTGCGGAAAAGTCAAGCGATGTGCAAAATTCGCACCTTGTTGTTATGACTTTTAAGTCAGGAAGTAACATTCTAGTCGGCAAAGCAGAACGGTGAAGGGCTCGACCTTAATGGAGCGCTGAAATATTTTTATTCAATGGCGGAATTTCTATGCGTTGTGGGGATGAAACGGCCCTGAAGTCTTAACGAGCCGCTCACAGTTTAGGCTGTTGCATTCTTTCTTTCCCTTCTCCTCCTCCGTTTGCCACCGAGTGTCCTGCTGGCCCTTGGCGTTACACTCTTACACTGCACGGGCTTTTCCCCTCTGTCAACGCACTCGATGGTATACAGCTGCAGTTACCCGGTAAAGTATTCACAAGAAAGTTCTTGCTCTACAACTGTTCGTAAGAGCAGATGCCAGCCAGTCGTGACATCGGATATATGATCAGCGAAAACTGCCAGCCAATGGAAACAGCAAACAAAAATTTGTGTGAATTCAGCCCCCGGTGCGGCAGACGCGAGCGACGCTTGGCCTGTCGTATACCTAATGTTGCACGCACCAGCATCCCCACTTTATTTATATAATATTTTTGCCGATTCACTTGTGAATATGACTTATCATCCGTCCAAGAAAACCGAGAAGGCCACTGATTTCAGTCTCGGAATACGCGAAGGGGAATAATTCTGACTTCTTCTGAGACACGACGATTTTATCTGTGACGCAGCGGAAGGCATAAAAAATGCCGAAAGAGTGTTTCATGGTTTCCTTTTTTTTTCAAACAGCTGTCCAGAATGTAATATGGACACCGAAATTTCAATGCACTCCGTAGACAGGTGTTCACCCTGTTCCCGAACTTGAATTTGTCGTCTCGACCTCCGTATAGCAGGAGTTCCTGTTCACTACTGCACTGCCAGGACTGCGAGGACCCAGTTTATTGAGCTGTACATGCTAGTTTTCCTTCGCAAGGACTCCTCATATTGTTTTCGCAGTGTTCAATGGCGAGAGAGAAGCTTGCGTTGTACTTGCGGAATAATCTACGGAGGAACGAAAAAATGTCGACAGAGCCCAGCGTGTGTACTTTCGTCCTCTCTTCGGTCGTCCGTGCAATTTTTCAGTTCCAGGATAAAGCTTTGAGAATGTAGAAATTCAATGGTCAACTAAATCTCAACCTGTCCCTTATTACATGCAACCGAGAAGGAATCAGTACTCTGTAACACCCGCGCACACTGAGATAGCCACCGAGAACGCGCCTTTCTACCATTACTCCCTACCTAGTGTAAAGTAGCAAACCAGGCGTGCCTATTTCGGTTACGATCCCTGCCATTTCTATCTTATTTATCTCTATTTCGCTCTATCTCAGTGCGTGCGTGCGTTCGTGCGTGCGTGCGTGACGAAGAATTTCCATGACCATGACCTCTAACGGTCGCAAGCTCACGCAATTTTGCGAAAGTAGGGACAGCTGGGCGAGTTGGTGTGGTAACATAATAAAACATCTCCAAAGACCAGCGCAAAGAAAAGAAAATTGCTGACCAAGAGTACATGCATGGGTTCGATTCCTGACACCCACGGACGTATTTGGATGAGCACCACTTGCCATACTTTGGATACATGTTAAAAGACCCATGTCACATACTTTCTTGCGATTCTTTCTAGTTTCTATTCCTTTTGCCTACTGTCATTGGCTCGTACGGGTAAGTACTCTCCCTGTCGCTTGGATCGGCCGCTCAGAATAGGAAGAAAAGAATCGTTGCAAAGTACATTCTGGGGGTCTTCTACAACACCGTTTCTCGTAGTTCGTGCGCTGCTTTGTGACTATATCAATCAAACTAAAGCCCGCACTCACGAGAGGGGATAGGCTACGTTTCGATCTTAAACCGAAATGACCCTTTTTGAGGCACAGCAAGCTTAAATATTAGGAATAAGATGAGAGAGAAAGTAACCCAGAACTGAAGGAATTATTAAACATCATCTTGAAAGGAAGCGCAAATATATTCGAGTAAAGCTGCTTCTTAACGCTATCGTGGGACAGCGGGATCTTGACGTGACGCGATTTGAGTTCATGGAAACACGCGTGTTTTTTTTTTTCTTTTAATATAAAGAATACCTCACAACATCCTCCTTTTCCTCCTCTTCTTCAGGCGTGATCATGTAGAGTACGTGTTTTCTATGTCACATGGATATAATGCTCCTGATTCGAGTGACACAGAAAACAAAAATAAAAATCTCTTGGCATTTCGGTAGACGCGATCGACTCCCCCAGTGTCCCTGCTCAGATTGATTCCGTGAAAGCAGGGGTGAAAACGGTTCTGGTGGGTCAGCTCATTAGCTCCTCTGCACAGGGGGCGGTGATTGACGCACAAAGGCCACGCTCTGTTTGCCGACGTCGCGAGCCCAGAGCCGAGAGTACCGCACTCTTCTGCGGGACTGAGTTCCATGACAAACTCCAATTGGTCACCCCTTGGCGCAAAGAGCCTCTGGGCCTCCATAAGCCTTGAAGCTGCGCATGTATTATTGTGTACTTGTTCTCGGCCCCACGTTATGAGTCTGTGTGTCCAATGTGCTTTGCATCCTGTCCTATGTACCGCATCGTGTGCTTGCGATGACACTTCGCTTTGCTCGAGAGTGACGCCTGTCTGCGTTTAATGCTTCCAGTATCCCCTGACCTAGGCCACGTTTTCTCTATTCCTATTATTTTCTTTTTTGGTCTAGGCAACGAGGCAGCTACACCTGTGCACACATGCTCGAGGAAGAGGAAAACGTATCTAGACTCTGACAACAACTCCATTGTTTTACTTGCTCAATCAAAATTGATTGCGGTACATGGGCTCAGTCAAATAGTTACCACGTGGATACCGTCATCACGTATTTTCATGTCTCTACAACAACAAAACAACAACAACAACAAGACGAGAAGAAGAAAAAGAATAGCGTGAAGGTATTCGGGCATTATTTGTAATGTCAAACATACTGCCAGGAGTCTTTATTTGTTCTCCTTATACACCGCCGCGTGAAGTACTATCGCTGCGTCGGTACAGTCACCTGGTACTTATAGTCAGCATTGAGAGATATTTGGTGACACATTACACTAAACCTTCAGAAACTTGTATGCGAGTTACAATCGCAGCGATTCAATGATTCCTTGTCAGGAAGTTGGCCCGCAACGTTTGCTATATACAGGGGGCCTCAGGTAAAAGTAACCAAGGTTTCAAAAACCACGCAGTGTGCTAGTGGGCTGAAACGAACTCAGGGGTGTTGGGCATTGCGCGACCTAGTCTGCGGCATTTTTTTCGTTTTGCAAAGTCAACGAATTAGTATAAACTAATTGGCTAACTATTTAAATGTTATCTTCAAGAAACGGACAATATGAAAGTTGTAATCACATTTAAATATAGCCGACTGAAGTGTTTGCGAACTAAGTACCATTGATGGAGCTTCTTGTACTTGCCCTTAAAGAAAACCCGCGAAATACAACCCGCTTTAATTTCTCCTCAGCTAGGACCTCAATAAAGTTCGTACTCACTCACTCAGCGCCCCCAGACGACCGATCAGGAAACGACATTGTTTGCATGCTTTTTTTCGAGACTCACTCGCGCGCCACGTCGCAATCAGGCGCACAGAGGGAGTGGTGGTGTTGGGTGCGTCGCGCTTCAATGTGACGTCATGGTGACGTGCGCAAACATATCATTCGCTACACTTGTGGAACGAACATTTATCTGTGCCTAAAGTAGAGATCAGTGGAAATGACGCCCGAACACACAGGGGGGAAAAAGCACGGGTTTGAGTAAATGTTGACCGCAGAACTGTTTAATCAGGAAGGAAAATGCAATTGTCATGTTCCTTTAACCGTTCGCGATCACATCTTACAAGCAGGAGTTACTGGCGCGTATCTTGTGGCCACCGGAAACGCCAAGCCCGTCCCGGACAGCACTGCAGACAAGCAGATTTCGTTTCTTGATCGGTCATCTGGGAGCGCTGAAATAATGGCGCTATTATTGAGAGGCTTTAGGCGCTATCACGCATGCTTATTCTTGTGTTTCGCGGGCTTTCTTTAAAGGCAACTACAAGAAGGTCCATCAATTTTAATTAGTTACAAACACTTTAGTCGGCCATTTTTAAATATGATATAGAACTTTCGTATTGGCACATTCTTGGTGAAGCCAACATTTCAAAAGTTAGGTAATGAGTTATACTAATTAATTGACTTTGGAAAACGAAAAAAATAATGTCACAGTTTCGCCCTAAGGGCGAAGCAATGAATGCGATAGCAACACAGCAATGTCATACGAAGTAAGGTGAGCGGCTTTGGTAGCAACAACACGCAGAACTGTTGTCGACGCCATCGGCGTTTTGCCCGCGTTAGCTCAAAATGCGTGCGGCGTTGGTGACTGTTGCTGGAGCCTCTGATATAAATAGGCACTTGGTGCCGCAGCTAAACGTCGCCTCCCTTCCCTCCCCCTCCCCCACGGCCTCTCGCGCGTCCGAAGAAGGCGCGTTTGCTCTACATATATGGTGATTGTAAAGGAGAAAAGAGACGCCTACTTCTGCAGCCCTTAAGCGAGCACGGCGCAGAACGCGCGTTTGTTCTCCGCCGTGCGTTCACTCCCCGTGAAAGACGCGCCCCTCGCGCCCTTTCACTCGCACATACAGCGTTCGGCGCGCGGCGACGATTTCATCTCCAAATGACGTCATACGGAACCTCACGGCGACGGCGACGGCGACGGCGACGGCGACGGCGACGCCGACGGCAGAAATCTGCTTTTGAGTGTCCATATAATTGCTATCGCAATAAAATTCATGAACCATTCCACTCTGTGAAGGTGCATGGATGACCAGCGAAACTGTTTAGCGCATGGCACAAAGGGAGCCCAGAATTTTGAACAACGGTATTTATTGTCCTTATTGGTGGTCATCGTGACGATAAGTATACGCACAAACATTCACGTGTCACCCCTTTAAGCAATGGCTCATACCCCCGTAAACGCGGCCCTGAAGAAAAGTGAAATTCTACGCTGTAATGATGAGCTGCAACGGAGCCAGCTGTGGAAGACGACGACGAACGCGCGGGCAGTGGCACGAGCGCGTTCGCGAGGTTGCGCCGAGGGGCGTCAACGAGCCAGCTGTGGAACAAGACGACGGTGACATTCCCGCCGCCGCTCTCGGCGTCGTTCCTCGTAAATTCGCTGTTCTTCGGACGCACGAACCACTCGTGGTCGTCCCATGGCGACGGCGTCGCTGAAATGAGACCGCAACTTCACCTCTCTCTCTCCCTCTATAGCACACGCATGCGCGTAACGTCATACGTTCGAGCAGATGTCGCTTAAAGGGCCCCTAAACCACCCAGAGGTCGAAATTTAGTTGTGGTGTTGCAGTTGTGCACGAGTCTACAACGAACACGTAGCCGCGAGAATTTTTCGAAATGGTGCCGTAATAGCGGAGTTACACGCGTTTGATGATCGAAAAACGGCCCTCGCTCGTTTCGCTCTTTCCTTCACTACGGCTGGTCTCTCCTCCTCGCCGATTGCTGCTCCAAATGTCACGTGACATACGTCATCGCCAACGCGCTTCTCAAAACACTGCCTACTTCCGGTTAAGGCACGTCCACGCTATCCATGCTAGCGGCACATATGCGGACGACGATACAGCCTCCAGTCTGCCGCGCGAGAGGTGACCAAAGTAGACGACAGTTCGGCCGGCGCCCCGCCCGCAGCACGATCAACGGGCCAATCGACGACCGCGAAGCTGCGCGCCTCTGCCACCGGCACCACCGGCAACGAAAACATTCGCTGCAGCTGAGTGCACGGCTACCGACAGGAGACGACCGGCTCGGCTGTGCTCGCATCGTAGCCGACGGCGTCGCTAATATCAGCGTATTTTTCTTCTTTGTGTACAATTATTGCGAAGAGCGATAACAACGATAATGAAATATTGCGGCTTGTGAGCGTCGGTAATTCATTTCGAAGCGCCGTCCGCTTTAGCTTTGAAGGGAACCGGAAAAGGCCTAGCGACGATATCGGGGCCGTCTAGCAATCAGCGGCGGTGTGGCTGCCGCACAAATGAGTCCCGGTCTCATCCTCTCTACGTACGGCAAGGAAATCTCGTCGCTTGCGAGCAAAACCGCTGTCGAACGGCGGCCCGCAAATGGCAAACGGCGTGCGGTGAGTTAGCGTGCCGGTAACGTGGACGTGAACTCGGCGCTTCTCGGCTACCCACTGTTGCTGCGGTGCCGGCGCGTGTTATGCGAAGCGTGCCGCTATAGACCCTGTGTTGCGCGCACGTCTGGAAAGGCCAACACTGTCGCACTCTGTTCGCGCAGCTAATGAGACCGCTAAGCATGACTGTGTTGGAACACGAGCGATTTGGCACTTGCGTTGCGGGCTGTAATTACCGATGCGCAAGCGCGCACAAGCGAGCAACACGGCGAGGACGAGCAGGGAGCGCGCGTACCTGCTAGCAGAAAAACCGGAAGTCATAGGTTCTTGTTCGACCAATGGACATCGTTTCCGCCGCTGACATCATGACGACCGCTGGGGTTACCGGAAAGGCGAGGGGAGGAGGACGGCATTGTTTTTTTGGTTTTGTGGCGCGCCCACGGCGCGTAGCGCTGCAGCGTTTGGCATCGTTGATCGTGACGGCATTCTGAACTCGATGCGCCTGTTTACTTGCAATGTTCAAAAAATATCTGAGGTAGTTTAGGGGCCCTTTCAGGGATACAGGTGGCAGCTAAAGCGCGCTTCGATACGAGGGAAACAGATGCGAGGGAAAAGCTCTCTCTTGTGGAGGAGAGTGTTTTTCCTCGCGGACAACGGATTTCCCCATAGCCATATACAGCTTCGCTGTAAAAATACCGCAGACTAGGCCGTGTGGTTCTCAACACCACTGAGTTGATTTCAGCCTCCTAGCACACTCCGTCATTTATTTTCTTTTAAATTGGTTGCTTTTAGCTGGGACACCCTTTATACTCAAATCCAGCTTAGCGACTATACGAAGGCTGACTCTTTGTGGCATAATAATCGATTTTCCGGCTGTTTTGTTGCTCTTGCAATCTGATGCATTACTTGGCCTGATAGAGAAGAGTGACGCCATTAATGGCTAAAATGTGCGCTACAGATTGCATGGAGATAGTTCGTGGTGGCGTTTCTTTCACATCTACTGGGCGTGTCCCGGTGGATATACATAAATAATCAGGTGACTGTTTGTTGCTCGGGCAAGCAGGAATTTTAATAGCTCGTGTAAATTAAACTTTACTGAGTGGACTCCACTTCCCTGGCAGCGTGACGACTTTCACGGATATATCGACAAAACACGTACTCAACTTGAAAGAATGTAAGTTTGGGCATGTTGGTATTCCATTTTAGCCTTCTGGCGCACACGGAAGAAACAGGGACAGTGGGACAGACATAGACAAAGCGTCTACGTAGGTCACACTGTCCGTTTCATCTGTGTTACTAAAAGGCTTAAAAAAATTGTGTGGAAGCTCCAAGCTTCCTCACAAAGAGGTACACTGCGAGCATGCTTTTGTAGAGACGAAACCGCCGTGGGTGTTGCCGCCGCGACGCCATAGCACGTGAGGAAGGCTGTCGTTGAACAATAAACCAGCCTGACGCGCGATCGGAGATCTTTGTTGGTTTCGCATTCTGTTCAGTTGCTGAAACGTGACAAAGTGACAGTACGCAAAATTTGTGACAACGGGAGGGAGAGAGCAGCCAATCGGCAAACGGTGAACCTGGGAGTTCGTCGTTTTTGGTGACGTCAAAATGACGACAGGCTCCTGTCAATCATTTTGATTACGCGCGCGAGCACGTCGTCAGGAGCAGAACACGACGAGAGATGTGATGTTCGAGCGGCCGGTCGTTCGCTCGCTACGAGACCGGCTTTGCATGGCACGTCTGGTGGATTGAATTGGATCCAAACGGCGGCTGCGGCTGCGGAATGGTTCACCGCTTGTCGATTGGCTGCTCTCTCCCTCCCGTTGTCACAAATTTTGCATATTGCCACTTTGCGACGTTGCAGCAACTGAACAGAACGCGAAGCGAGCAAAGATCTCCGATCACGCCCCTGAACATGGTCGGTAATTTATCACCTGCTTCATCGCGATGCGCACACTGTCATCCTTGCCGGCAGACAATATTATCTGCTATGGCCTCCGAAATACATGTGCAGACGCCACTACCCTCAGAGTTTTTGGGGCGCAAAGCTGTGCACAAAGTTCCAATCGTGAATGTTGTGGCCAGCGGGTACCATTCCAGAGTGCACGTTGCCGCAGGAGCGTGCGTTGAATCCCCGCTGGATCCATCTCACGCTCCTAAGCGCGCAAGCTCTTCTTTAGCTACCCTCCGTGCGTTTTGCCCACGTTCGTATGTAACTCCTGATGTGTCGAAATGATGAAACCGTTGTATATCTGTGTGTGTTAGAGACATTTAAGAGTAAACTATATATTATGTCGTGACTTATAGTCTGATTACGTGGAATTGAGATGTGCTCACTGCAACTATTTTGTGGCTCGAAATCCCGTCCTATATAAGCTGGCTTAACGGGGCTTTCGTTGTCTACAGCTAGAGCACTGAAGTGCTAGTCGTGGACAAAGTTTCCTTTTTGCTTCGCCCGAGGGTGGCGCTGTTTGGATGAGGAGAAGGCCTTACTACGAGGCGATAACCCCGACGACGGCTAGACGATGAAGAATAGGGCAACCATGGTCGTCGGTGTTATAATGAAAAGACAGACGGACTCAGCAAACCCAGTTTCACGCTTTCATTTGCTGTCGTAGTAGAAAAAAAAGGCTGATTTGTCTAGTGGTTATAACAAACACTTGTAGACGCGCCTGTGGCTGTCTTGGCCATTGTGTGTATACTTCTTGTGCGTATCGTTTAATTTTCGTAATAAATACCATGAAAGCAACGCGCGAAAAAAAATCCGACCCAGCAGATGCACATTCCAGCATAGCACAAATACACGTTTCAAAAAAGGTCTTCTGTAAAAGAAGGGATCAAAGAAAAGTTACGGCATAGGTGTCCCAACAGGCGGTTAGCATTAATAAAAACCATATACATCATGCATCAAGATTTTAAAATTTGTAGCTTGACAGAACCAAGTTATTGTTGTTTGCCGTCGCTTGGAGATACGCAGATTATGTTTAGCATTCCGCATAATTACATAATTAGTCTTGATTAATTAATCAACTTCTGAAATATCATAATTAGATGAAAAGTGTCAATGAGAAAATTGTAGAGTAACATGAATAACTCCCGATACAGCTTTCTGTTGCTCGAAACGTGCGGCATAAAAGTGCTTTTGCGAGCATGCAAGTAGCCCGCGAATACACGCAAAATGGCCGCGCGACTGGCCGCTCAAGCCACTTTGCGTGTACTCGCAAAGTGGTAACAGGGGATGGGATGTACATAGTCATATAAGCATTAAAAAGGCATTAGTAATAAGTAATTAGTGTAATTTTTCCATGTGTGGCAGCAATCAGGGCATTGTTCAATGTAGTGCTGATGTACCAGGGCTAGAAAAATGAGAAACGACCCTAATCCTTGACTTAAGTGTCTGCTAGTGGCTCTCGCAACTCGGCGTTGGTGTGCCCTGGTGTAGGGCGGGAAACCGAACTCGGAGAAGCGAGTGAACGGAACTGGCGGTAAACCGCCACGCACAGAGGAGCGGGCGAGGGAGGGCGAGGAGGACGTGATGCTCAGCCCCCTAGAGGACGGTGCACGAAGCTCACCTTACGCGACCCTCCGCCGCGGACGTGAGAGCATGTAACGAGCGCCGGCGTGCAGCTGGCGCGCATGAGCGTGCGGCGGAGCAGGTACGCGCCGGTAGAGGAGGAGTGATAGAGGATGGAGTGACGTCACCCCTCCGCTGTGTTAGGCAGGCGTTCACTCTGTGTCAGGTGGTGTGTAGCTCTAATTAGCTTGTTATTATTTTAATTATTAATGAGCGGGTCTCCCTGATTTAAGTGTGACGTCACTGATGACGTCACTTCTGGTCTCCAAGTTTCATGGGAACCTGTACTGATGCAGTGGGTATCTAAAGTGTGCGATTGTGGGCTTTAGTGTACGGCAATTAGATTTTCCTTAGTTGTTTCTAATTATTCATGACACTTCATTAGCTCTTTACTCTATTAAAGATGTGCTCCGATGTCATATCTGTCATCAACCATAAGTAGAACCATCGATATCTACCTGCTTTTCTTCTTGTATGATTTATTTTTAGAACGACAGAAAGCTGAGCTAGTTGGTAAGGATTCGTGTTGTCCACTTCTCTTAAATTGTGTCCGTGTCTGCACGCTTTACCTTTTTTGCATTATGATTTATTTTTAATTTCGTCCCACCTCTGTGACAAACCGGAAGTCGTTCCCTAAGCGGAAGTTGCTGCGCAAGAAACAAGAGTGTCACTCGGTGCTCATGCCACTAAAAGAAGATAGCATTGCTCTAGTGGTATTCTCTCCCAGGGTGCGAGAGGTTCCGGGTTCGAATACCCAATCGACAAGCTCATCAATTTCTCTCATGTGTTCCTGTTCGCTGTCATACCAGATATGAGCTGCTATTCTGGACATTCCGCTATTTTCTTCGAGGCGTGACGTAGGCGCGACGCTTACAAAATGGCGCTGATGGCCCCGTTTTGCTTTCGTAACGATACGCAAATTTGACGTTTCGCCTAAGAAACTGTAATGTAGGCATTGAACCTAGCATTCTTGATAAAGGAAAACAGTTTACCTCCCCAGTAAAAATAAAGCCGCTAGCTCAAAGCGTCCGATTATTCCATCAAAATCGTTTCTCGCTTCCGTCGTCTGCATGCGCGCAGGCTGTGTCTGCTTCATTAGCTAGGATACGTGTCCTCGGGAAACGGAATGAGTCATCGTATATTGGCGCCCACGCGCTTGCTTTCTACCTTGAGACAACATACGCGACCTGTCAGTGATGATCAGCGCACGCTCTAGGCCGCGTTATCGCTATGTCGTGATCCGCAAGTAACTCAGCCCGACTCGTCTGGCTGAGAAGCGGCCGAATATCATCGATAGCGTTGCGCGCGCCACAGGTATCCGCTTGCGCAACGCAAGCGCCGGCACTGCCATCTCTTGTTCACTTCGCTGCTTACTCGCACCGCGAGAGGAAACTTCAAGACGCCGCCTTGCGTACATTTATTTGTATAAATTAAAAGATCGCCATTGTCATAGCCTGTGATGACGCGAAAAGACATGAATATTGATTACAATACAAACGCAGTGGCGAAAAGTGCAAAAAGTCGCAAGAAGTTTGCTAGTTTCTACCAATGTTATTTCAAATAAACGTGTTTTTAATAAAAATGATGGTTCAAAACACAAATGCCAACACCACCCGAGAGCGATGCAAATGCCATGAGCACGCTTTGTGAACAAGAGATTTTCATGGCCCCAAATGACAGGGAAAATGCGGCGATACGCATGCCTCTCGACCGCCGTTGCATATGGCCGCTCATTACCATAATTCGTGCGGCTCGTCGCACCACAAATTATGGCGGAAAGTCTCTGCAATGGCGGCCCAGCGCAACATCACGCAACGTCAAATTGACGTTTAGGAAACAGCCCTTCCTGTGACGCTCCTCGCGGGATATTCCTTCAGCCAATTAACAAGCTCACATGCCGGCTATCTTGGAACGCCACCACATATTCGCGAAATTGCAGATGCACTGCACGGGCTTCTGCACGCTACCGTCCACTTTCTTTTTAAAGCGCTAAAGTCGCAATATAGGTGCCAAGGACCACACAAAAGTATTAGTCGATAAAAGTTGCAGCTCCACGTCACGTTTCGTCATTCTGACGAGAACGCAAAATTGCATTTTGCAAAACTTCCGTTTCCCGGCACAAATTTCACAACACGTGACCTCTGGACAGCCAATGAGACAGCCAAGATGGCGGGTAATGGCGGCCGTGCAGCCGCCATGCGTGTCCAGAATAGAGCCTATGATCAAACATACCTATTTTATTGCGATAGCAAGTATATTGACACTCAAAAGCAGATTTCTGCCGTCGGCGTCGCCGTCGCCGTCGCCGTCGCCGTCGCCGTGAGGTTCCGTATGACGTCAATGGAGATGAAATCGTCGCCGCGCGCCGAACGCTGTATGTGCGAGTGAAAGGGCGCGAGGGACGCGCGCTTTCACGGGGAGTGAACGCACGGCGGAGAACAAACGCGCGTTCTGCTCTGTGCTCCCTTAAGGGCTGCAGAAGTAGGCGTCTCTTTCCTCCTCTACAATCACCATATATGTAGAGCAAACGTGCCTTCTTCCGACGCACGAAAGGCCGTGGGGGGGAGGGGGAGGGAAGGGAGGCGACGTTTAGCTGCGGCACCAAGTGCCTATTTATATCAGAGGCTCCGGCAACAGTCACCAACGCCGCACGCATTTTGAGCGAACGCGGGCAAAACGCCGACGGCGTCGACAACAGTTCTGCGTGTTGCCGGTGCTGCTGCATGTCCAAGTTTATACAGCTGATAAAGCTGCTATCATTACTCCGTATAGCTCTCTACAAATTTGCTATCGCAATTGATGCTTCACCTTTCAGGTGAAACTGCGACAACTTTTTTTATTTCTTAGTTCTTTTTTGCTATCGGCGATGACATTACGAAGGCCCAAGCGCGCCGTTGACGCCGAGTATGAGCGGCTCGTTGGTCTAGGGGTATGATTCTCGCTTCGGGTGCGAGAGGTCCCGGGTTCAAATCCCGGACGAGCCCATCTTTTTTTTTTTTTTTGTCATGATTGGTATGCTGGTTCTGGGTATTTTATTTTTTTTTTGCTTCTTTTTTCTTTTTCCCGCCAGCGATGACATTATGAAGGTATACACATGTCGATGAGCTCAAGTGTCTTCGGTTCGCTCAAGTGTCTTCGGACCAACCTAGACAGAGAGAGAGAGAAAACATTTGTTTGGACCGTCGAGGTCGCTGCTCTTGAGGTGATGATTCCTATAGCTACAGTATTCAACTTGTTTTTAACAGCGATACTGTAGCGCGTACTTCACCTGCTGCTCTGATTCTGAGTAAATATTAAAAAAAATACATGTTATTCGCGGCATTTATGTGAGGATGCACTTGGGAAATGACCAGTCTTACATTTCTTTTCCTGCGATTACGCGACGGCAGACTTGGATAGGCACAGGTCTTTCTGCGCCACAGGTGAAGTGCGGAATTTCTCTAGATGTGAAAGACCATTTTTTTTTTTGCATACTGTCTGCAAACTTCGCTTAGGAACAGCACTAGGAACAAAGCAGATATCATGGCGGGTACGACGGTTTATAAATGTTATAGAAGTCCTTATGTCTCATCAGTCAGTCGACCTTGAGCGAAAACGCGTTGACGACACGAAAGCTACAAAAAGGCTACAGACCCTCGACCTTTGGTGTTAACTAAGACTACGAACCCTCAACCTTTGGTGGGAATCGAACCCTAGACTTACTCCCACCACCTTTGGTGGTAATTAAGGTGAAGTTACTTAAGGCA
Source organism: Dermacentor silvarum (assembly GCF_013339745.2). Classification (NCBI taxonomy): domain Eukaryota; kingdom Metazoa; phylum Arthropoda; class Arachnida; order Ixodida; family Ixodidae; genus Dermacentor; species Dermacentor silvarum. The sequence continues at coordinate 186,494,574 of NC_051154.1, read as the reverse complement.
CAGGTAATTAAGATAGAGTTAATTCAGGTCTACGAACCCACGACCTTTCGTGTTCATGAAGGCGAAGGTAATTAGGGCAAGTTAAGATAGAGTTAATTAAGGCACTCGAACCCATTACCTTGGGGAGAGTCGAACCCTTGACCTTTGTAATTAAGAGGGATGACTGAGCGAAGTACACTAAGCGAATTAAGGGGGATGTGTACGTCATGTGTCCGTCTTTATTGCATCAGCACTTGGGCTTTCGCCTTCAAGTCGTCTTAGGGATACCAAAAGAGACCCTGTGAATTTTTTTTGTGGCTTGTATAGGTTTCTGTTCGTACGTTTATTATTTGACTACCTCAATTACGTTACTCGCACAAGGTTTCACAGTGGTATCTGTGATTCACACATACCAGATCGGACGAACCGATCAATGTATTGTCTAAGCCCAGAAAAAGATGCCCTATAGAAGTTAGGAGTGTGGTGGTTTCAACGATAGCTAAGACTTTCTTTTTTAGCTCGCACGCGGCGACATTATCTGTAAATTCATGGCTGGTTAAGAAAAGGATTTTTCGTACTATGGGGTGGGCATTGTTTGATATCCAAGCAAAATGAAATGATTGACCATATGTTCCTTGATTACGGGGGGGGGGGGGGGGGGGGTTGTTTTCCATTGGGATGCGCTTGTGCGTATACGACTAAAAAGAGCTACCTCTTCATTCTCTCGGAATACAGCTCCTGTCTGTTAAAACAGATGATGGCCCTTTTTTCAACCTTATTATGTTGCTAGCCCTACATAGCATCTGAAAATACAGACTGGCATTTTCACATGCGGACGTTATCGTACGCCGCACACGGGAGTTCTTCACATAATGTATTACGTACGAGGAACTGCGTGCCAATCGAAATACACTGATGTACACACTATGTACTTGTGCTAATTCTCCGGCGTGCTGTAACCATTCCGGTATAAATGTATACCATATATACCGGAACGGTCGCGGTATAAATTCTAACGTGCAACTGGTGAAGCCAGCCGAACGTTGGCGGACCCTCAGCCGTTTTGTTTCTTCTCTGCCACACATATTCCTGAAAGCATGTTTGTAGCGCATTTAACATGCAATAAAATAACGGGCTTCAGCACTTTCTGTGGCACTTTTTTTAATATCAGGCTCTCAGAGTTGTCATGTACGGCCGTATTCGGAAGAACAATTTTTTCACTGTGATGCACACAGTGGTGTCGTCGTCCGCTACAGTGTTGGCTGCCATGGTCTCCGAAAAGCATTCACAGATGCCATCACTCTCAAAGTCAGTGCGGGACGCCAAACCTTGCCCAATTTACATAGCGCAACTGTTGCGCGTTAGTGAAGTGGCGAGCCCATCCCGTCCTTATTGGCAGTGTTGGGCAAATTTCGTGTCAAGCGTGCAAGCGCTTATTTGGCTGCCCTCCAAGCGTTTTGTCCACGTTCCTATGTAACAGCATAAGTTTTGATATTCTGATACTGTTCGATATCATGCGCTCGTCTAGCAAGTCTGTGTGTTTTTAAGACTATTCATGAGACAACTATATTATGTAGTTCTTTATTGTTTCCTATACGTGTATAAGCCTATTTGTTGGGCCTTTTATTGTCAGCAGCTCGAGCAGTACAGTAGAGGCCGTGGGCCAGTTTTCTTTGTCTTCACCCTATGACCTAGTAGTAAGGATGAGGAGGCGGCCTATAACGATTACGCGATAACGACGACGACATTACGATTACGACTATATGGCCGCCATCGTCATCCGCGTAACGATAGGTTGGATGAACCGACGGACGTACACAACAAACCCAGGTTCGAGCTTTTCAGTGCTGTCGCAGTTAATTTTCTGTAAGTGCAGGCACATCGGCAAATGCCGCCGCATGGGAAGCAGTCAGAAGGCAGTGGTTCGGAGCCTTGGTAATAAGAATAAGAATCAGGAATCACATTTTATTACCATAGATAGGATTGTTATATTGCAAAATTGAATATAAATAATGAAAGAGGAAGCCATACCTTCGGTAGAATTCATTCTACTTTCTTAAAATTCTCTTGCATTATAACAACGACGACGACAATGATGACGCCGGTGGAAGAGCGATGGCCATTTGCTTGGCCGTATACAAGTATACAAAATTCCCAACGATGTGTCACGCATAAGATTGCTCGTAGACCACCTGTAAGCTCTTAAGTGGCTAGAAAGCATAAATAATTCACTACTGAAGTGGTCGCTACACTTTTTCATTCAACATTATATGAAAGAAATTACGTTTTTGTGGATACCTGGACATTGTAGACTTCTTGGTGATTTTAAATCCTTCTTGGTGATTTTAACACACCAGCAATTGATTGGAACACGCTTACATATTCTCATTATAATCATTACATAGAGAACAAATGCAGCCTGTTGTTGGACTTTCTTTCCTTCTGTTCTCTTCAGCCGCACAACTTGATCGCGAATTCCTGTGGCAACTCTTTAGACTTTTGCCTCTCGAATGCTCAAGTTATAGATGTCTCCCGTTCTGACATTTCCCTTGTCCGTCCCGAAAGTTTCACCCCTCACTTAAGATAACTGCCTCTGTGTCAGCCTTGAGGCAGAGCTCATTAACTGGTATTAATTAATCTTCTCGCTTTGCTTTCAAGCAGGGTGATTATGTTGGCTTGTACTATTTCTTGTCCGCCACCGATTGGTCGCTAGTCACAGATAAAACCAATGTCTATGACTAAATGGATGAGTTTACACAGCTTGTTTGGAGCAGTATGCGCAAATACATTCCTCAGTATAGACCTAAACACTCTAAATATCCTCACGGGTTCTCATCTGAACTTATCACTGCCCTATAGCATAAAGATCGCGTGCTCCGTAAATCCAAAAAGTCCTGGGCTTAACAAGTAGAGAGAAGAATTCCGCTTTTTTCGAACGCTCTGGCAAACACCTCTATAAGCGGGATCATGACTCATACATTGCATTCTTGGAGAAGAGCACCTTCGAGCGACCGGCGGAATTTCGGAAGTATATCCGCAAGCGCTCTAGTAATCGCGAAGAGTGTTTCAAGTCCTGTGTTTTTTGATGAAAAGCTGATAAGCGAATGCCTTAAGCGCTTGAAGCCTTCCCTATCCTGCGGCCCTCATGGCATCCCCTCCGCAATTTTAAAAGCTTACGGCAGTATATTTGTCCCAGTGTTGACATCTATATTTAATAACTCTCTGAATACTTCCACTTTCTCTCGCATGTGGAAAACTGCACGTGTTTTTCGTGTATTTAAGTCTGGCTGTAAAACTGATGTCTCAAATTATCACCCGATCTCTCTTCTCTGTGCCACGTCTAAGATTTTTTAGCTTGCTCTTCACAACATATTCTATATTACTGTGAAGAACGCATTGATCCAGAATCTAGCATTGATTCCTCATCGGCCGCTCCACTATAAGAAATCTCACAAGTTTCATTACACAGATCTCCTCGCCGGTCTCCAAAGGGGGCAAGTTGACACCATTTATTGTGACCTCAGCAAAGCTTTTGATGTGATCAGCCACTCACTGCTTCTGATCAAGCTTACATACTTTGGTGTTGAATCGTCAATTGGAAATCTCTTGCGGAGCTATCTTATTGATAGATCATGTTATGTTAACGTCGATGGCCAAACGTCTTCTTTTTACGTGGCAACTAGCGGCGTCCCTCAGGGATCAGTATTGGGACCACTCCTTTTTAAAAATTTTATTAATGACGTTCTTTCCGCCATTCGGCATTCTTCATTCCTTCTTATATGCCGATGACATAAAGATTTTTAAGGCAATTCCCACTGTTGATGACTGTCGCATCCTGCAGTCTCACTTGCTTTCTCTTTATAAATGGTCACAGATAAAAACATAACCTTCAATGCTGTTAAGACCAAAGTCATGACTTTCACCCGCAAAACAGCAAGCATTTCTTTTTCTTATTCGGTGGATTCTGTACCATTGTGTAGGGTCCGTGAGATCAATGATGTCGGTGTACTGATACAACCTTACACTTTTCAGCTCACACTAAACGCGTTGTAATGCAGGGTAAGCGCACTCTTGTCTCTGCTTGCAGACTATCGAGAGAATTCAATTTTCCTACACCGTTCCGCAAGTTGTGCACAACGATCTGTCTTCCTCAACTCGAATACGCGTCGTTCGACTGGAACGGCCTCTCTAGATACCACCGCGACATTATAGATCGGGTCCAGAAAAAGTTTCTAAGCATATATCATCACCGCTTTGCTAACACGGACGTTGGACCTTGCTCTAGCACTGTCGGGTTATTGTCATTGCCCTTACTTCACTGCCGACGTAATCGTGCTGACCTTCTCTTTTTTTTCAAAGTCCTTTACAGTATCCTCATGTGCCCCGAACTCCTCAGTTCTATAATGTTTCGTATTCCGCACAAGATCACCAGAGAACACAGACCTTTTCATGTTGCTGCCTGTCACCGCCAACACTCAATGTTCCACAGAATAGAGTCTTTAAAATGCCCCCTTTCATGACCTTGACAATTTTCACAAGTCGCTGTCATTATTGCGTTCTGAGCTTTGCGTTGTTGTCTCATAGTTTCACATATTGTTCAGCTTCCCTTCTCCTCCTTTTTCTTATGTATGCATTTTTCGCCTTGTTGCATGTACACTTTTCTTTTCAAGATCGTTATTTTTCGTCATTGTTTTTTTTGTTTTACTGATATTCCTCTGCTGTACTTTTTTTTCTTTCTTGTTGTTCTATGTATGCGTGCGCCAGCACTTAGATATTGTGGTTGTTCCTGGGCACCATAAATAAATTATTATTATTATTATTATTGCTGTTGTTGTCGTCAATTAAATTGCAATATCTTCCCATAGGAAGCACGGAGTAATCCTTCTTGGTTATTTCAGTGCACCTAGAATTGATTGGAACACGCTTAGATATTCACATTACAATCAATACACAGAGAACAAATGCAGCTTATTGTTGGACTTTCTGACCTTCTGTTCACTTCAGCAGCATAACTTGATCGTCAATTCCTGTGGCAACGTCTAAGACCTTTGTCTCTCGAATGCTCAAGTTTTAGATGTCTCCCGCTCTGGCATTTCGTTTGTGCATCCAGATAAGTTTTATAGTTTCATCCGTCACTAAAGATAACTGCTTCGGTGTCAGCCCTGAGGAAGAGCTTCTTCAGTGGCATTAATGAATCCTCTCGGTTTGCTTTCAAGCGTGGTGATTATATGTTGGTTTATACGATTCCTTCTCCACCCCCGATTGGTCACTGGTCAAAGACAAAATCAATGTTGATGACCAAGTAGATCACTTCACGAAGCTTCTTTTTAGCAGTATGCGCAAATACATTCCCCAGTACAGACCTAAACACTGGTTCTCACCTGAACTTGTAACTGCCCTAAAGTATAAAGATCGCGGACACCGTCAATCCAGAAGTCCTGTGCCTGATGAGTGTAGAGAAGAATTCCGCCTTTTTCGAACTCTGAGCAAACGTCTCTATAATCGGGATCACGACTCCTATATTACATTCTTGGAAAAGAGCGCCTAAAATATGAACAAGCACTGTACGCGCAGGAACATGTCCCAAGCGTCCATTTGTGTATGGTATAGAAACTGCTCACCTCAGGCGCGTGGTGTAGGGCGAGCAAGTGCATCCCTTATGCTTTGTTATCCTGTCTACATGATGTCTATCTAAGGCAGCAGAAACAGAAGAGGGGGAGAGCGCTAAGCAACGAAACATGTCATTTCGCAGTATTATGAACCATAGCCTGTTTCAGGCCCTCTGTAAAAAGCTTTTCTTTCCCCCCAAAGCACACAGTCTCGTGCAAGCTTTTTCTTTTTTCTTAGAGATATACATTTCAATGAGAGGTTGCTGCCTTTAAGCAAACGCACACGAGCACACACACACGCACACTTCACATTCGGCCGGTCCATTCAGCAGCACATAAAATAATTTCATGAACAGATGGCATATGAAGGTGCAACCTCAAGTTCCTTAGTAATTGAAGAGGCACGTCATCCTCCATTCCCTATTATGAGGATGGTTGAAACCTGTCGACACTACTTTCGTGTTTCAGTGCAGCACAAAAGGCACCCACGAGCAATTACACTTATTGAGAGAGACAGGGCGAACATCAATACTGTGATTCAGATGCAAAAAAATCTACTACCACAAAACGAATTTTGGATCTCAGATATTTCCTACCCTCCATGGCGACTTATCACCCCAAAAATTGAACTTTCGGTTGACGGAATTATTCGCAAACGAGACATGTTTATGCTAGCAGCGCAACATCTAGCGCTGTACTAGATATACTTTCGGTAACCTGGGTATATTCAAGCGTATACAGACGGTTCTTCTCAAACAATTCTTCTAGAACTGCCTTTGTCATTCCAGAATGGAACTCAATACAGACGTTTAAACTGTCTCACACGACATCATCAACTACAGCAGAGCTTTTTGCAATATTGTCTTTGTTATGATAAATAAATTCAACGCAAAAAGGGAACCAATGGGTCATCCTTTGTGACTCACAAGCAGCTTTGTTGTCACTTCGTGGTGGCATCAGCAATTCCCAAAACATGGCGTTAGTTTATGAGACACTAAAGGAGCTCACAAAGGCAAGTGAAAAAACTCGCACAATAATGTTCCAATGGATACCTGGTCACTGCAATATCCCTGGGAATGTTGCAGCCGACATAGCTGCTAGACAAGCGCATATTAATACCGCCACATACGGTCTCCCTCTAATGCAAGGAGAATTGCGACACATACTAAGACAGATCTCAGTCCGTGGTTGCAAAGCGGCGTGGTTTGATCAGAACTCGAAATCTTCGAATTTATTTCACATTGACCCTGCGCTTCAATTCAAAATCCCGTCCACATTGGATACAACCAGAACCTTTGAAACACTCATTCACCGACTGTGGCTCGGTGCTGCGTACACGAAACATTTTCTACAAAAAATTTCGCATGTGGAAACTGCTCGTGTTTTTCGTGTATTTAAGTCTGGCTGTAAAACGATGTCTCAAATTATCACCCGATCCCTCTTCTCTGTGCCACGTCTAAGATTTTTTAGCTTGCTCTTCACAACATATTCTATTTTACTGTGAAGAACGCATTGATCCAGAATCAGCATTGATTCCTCACCGGCCGCTCCACTATAAGAAATCTCACAAGTTTCATTACACAGATCTCCTCGCCGGTCTCCAAAGGAGGCAAGTTGACACCATTTATTGTGACTTCTGATGGAACGAACTGATGGAACGCATCAGTTCGCACATTCTATAGTTTTTCAATGAGTTTCGTTTCTTTTAAAAACCACACTATAGCGCTTTTAAAGCCATTCGTGCCGACGTCGTCTGGGACCAGGGTCCAAGAATTCTGGCTTCCGTAAGGGGACGGTTGTCAGTCTTCTCGAGTGCGGTACTGAGGACGTTTCTTTGTGCATTCAAACGACAATAATGACACAGAAGGTTGTCTTTTTGCACCCGCAAATGTGACAATCTGGACTTGAGGACATTCCGATGAGGTTGGAGTACGAATTGATAAAAACTCCTCCAATTAAGTCATAAGTAACGAATGAGAGTTACCTCACGTCGTGGTAAGCCATGTGGAAGGCGTAGCTTCATATCGGGATCCAGGGAAGAAAGGCGCTGGTTCTTAGAGTGTGCCGAATTCCAAGGGGCTTACGTAAGCTCGCGATTAAGCGCACTGAGCTTTCCCGCTGCGTCTGTTTTTGACATCGGGATAGCGACGCGATCGGCACTGTTATGTGAAAATCGAGTGACTGCGTCTGCTTGCTGATTTTCAAGGATACTACAATGACTTGGCAACCACTGCATTACGATGTCATGTCCTTTCTCAACTGCCCGATGGTAAATTTCTGGTGTGTCCGCGACAAGTCGTTCGTGGTGTGCATGGCGTAATGAAGATAGCAAACTCTGGAGGGCGACCTTGGTATCATAGAAGATGGACCATTTCTGGGCGTTTCCTGGGGCGCTATTCTGGACATTCCGCCATTTTCTTCGAGGCGTGACGTAGACGCGACGCTTACAAAATGGCGCTGATGGCCCCAGTTTGCTTTCGTAACGCGACGCAAACTTGACGTTTCGCCTAAGAAACTGTAATGTATACGCATTGAACATAGCGTTCTTGATAAAGCAAAACAGTTTTCCTTCCCAGTAAAAATAAAGCAGCTAGCTCAAAGCGTACGATTATTCCATGAAAATCGTTTCTCGCTTCCGTCATCTGCATGCGCACAAGCTGTCGTCTGCTTCATTAGCTAGGATGCGTGTCCTTGGGAAATGAAATGATTCATCGTATATTGGCGCCTACGCGCTTGCTTTCTACCTTGAGACAACATACCCGACCTACCAGTGATGACGAGCGCATGCTCTAGGTCACGTTATCGCTATCTCGTGAAACGCAAGTGACCATATCATCGATAGCGTTGTTCGCGCCACGTTGTGCGCGCCACTCAGCGCCGGCGCTTGCGCAGCGCAAGCGCTGGCGCTGCCATCTCTTGTTCAGTTCAGTTTATTGTACGTCCTTAAAGACCCCCGGAGGGGGTATTACATAAGGGGGCAGCGAGTAAGCAGCGAAGTGCTGTGGCACTTCGCTGTTTACTCGCACCGTGAGAGGATAAAGTCCCTTGTGACAGGAAACTTCATGCCACCGCCTTGCGTACATTTCTTTTTATAAATTAAAAAGCCGCCGTTGTCATAGACGCTGATGACGCGAAAAGTCATTAATATTGATTACCATACAAACGCAGTAGTGAAAAGTGCGAAAAGTCGCAGAAAGTTTGTTAGTTTTAACCAATATTATTTGAAATAAACGTGCTTTTAATAAAAATGATGGTTCAAAACCCAAATGCCAACACCTACCGAGAGCGGTGCAAATTCTATGAGCACTCGTTATGAACAAAAGATTTTCACAGTCCCAAACGACGGGGAAAATGCGGCGATACGTATGCCTCTTGACCACCATTGCATATGACCGCTCATTACCATAATTCGCGCGGCTCGTTGCACCACAAATTATGGCGGAAAATTTCTGCAATGGCGGTCCAGTGCAACGTTACGCAACGTCACGCAACGTCACGCAACGTTAAATTGACGTTTACGAAACGGCCCTTCCTGTGACGCTCCTCACGACATATCCCTTCAGCCAATCAACAAGCTGACACGGCGGCTATCTTGGAACGCCACTACATATTCGCGAAATTGCAGATGCATTGCAAGGGCTTCTGCACGCTACCGTCCACTTTCTTTTTAAAGCGCAAAAGTTTCAATAAAGGCACTACAGGACCACACAAAAGTATTAGTCGATAAAATTTGCAGCTCCACGTGACGTTTCATCGTTCTGATGAAAACTCAAAATTTCATTTTGCAAAACTTCCGTTTCCCGGAACAAATTTTAAAACACGTGACCTCTCGACAGCCAATGAGACAGTCAAGATGGCGGATAGTGGCGGCCGTGCAGCTGCCATGCGTGTCGAGAATAGCGGCTCTGATCGATCAATTGAATTGATGCAAGCAGACCTGCACGTTCGATAGCCGTCGTTGATGTCAAGTGCGATGTCCTGGTTTTTATCACTGTAGATTTTGCTAGGACAAATACTACAGCTGCTGAACTGGAGTGCATGAACGGTCCATCGGTGTAAGCGGTCACTGTGGGCCTCATGTAGTCGCGATAATGCTGCCTGATTCAATGCTGCTGACGGAATTTGTGCCTTCTTCTTGATGCCTGGAATGTTAAGGCATACTCGAGGTGAATTCAGAGAGCACCGTGGCAACGAAGGCCATGCTGCTGGGACGTAATTCGATGGTAGCGATGCTCCGTGAGTAGTCGGGAGACGGCTAAAGCTCTATGCAGCCTAGTTGTTGGCAGGCAAGCAAGATGGTGAAAGGGTGAAAGGGATGGGAAAAGGTGATGATGATGATGACGACGACGATGACACGGTGGTATGCGCTCAATGGAAGGCGTATTAATAAATGTATACAACACCGGAACTGAATGAAAGAGCATAAAAGTACATGCAGGGACATCAGAAATGCTATAGCTTCAAACGCGCACTTGAGTCTATAGCAGTTCCGAGCGGGATATGCTCCCTGTGCGCCACCGAAGGTGAACGGCACCGGTATAAGCAAGGTGCGTTTGGGGCATGCTAAGGAGTGCGCAGTCCAATCGGAATGTACCCTAATCAATATAGTGTTCCATTCGTGACATTTGGTGTTATAGCCGTCACGGCGAATGTCTTCTGACTACCAATAAATCGCTTTTCACAACCAGTGTATGGTATGTTTTGCTAATGCCCAATCCGCTCTACTACAGCGCTGACTACAGCGCTGACTTTTTGGCAGCCACAGCAGGCAAATATGGTTCGACAGTCGTCGCTTTTTTTTTCTTCTTTTTTTATTTAAATGAAGTGCAAGTGGAGTCAAAAATTACGGATTTCGCAATCGGTTTCACGGTAATAATCCGACTAAAAGCTCACTGCCGTTCGGTATGGGAGCGCACGTGTGGAATAAACGCGACACGAAGTCAGCATTGTTGGTTTTCTGGGAATGCGCTGTTTAAGCGCTATAGAGTACGGGAAAAGCGAAGTCCGACGCACCGCTTAACCATGGAGCGCGCGTGCCTGGATTCGTAATCCTCTTGCGACCAGGCTTTTCCGCGCAAGCCAGGTTTATAGCGGTGAGCCGGCAGCGCCTCCTTTCCCATTCAGCACAAAGGAATATTAATAAAGGGATCGGCAGAAATGAAGACAGCAGCGTGATGTCTTAATCGCATCGTTTAGGCAAGGAAAAATAAATATATATAAAAAAAGAACGAAACTCATGGGAACCGCTCAGTGCTGTAATCCTGCGTACATTGTTTCTTCGCTCTTTTCACTGTCGAGCTCCTGCTTCTCTCTCAAAGGCTGGGCGCGTGGAGCGTTTACGCTGCGAAGCCCAAGCTTCATTTGACGCTAGCAGTCGACTTTGCGAGACGTATACATTATGGCGCCAGAAGCTGCAGCACCAGATTACGTTACGTGGGAGGCGATGACGGCGATCATTCATAGAGGACTGAAAAGGAATTTTGAACAAAAAAAAAGGAGACAAATACAAAAAGTTGGCTGGCAAGCGGATGAAGACGTCATAGAAGTGGCGCATCGCGTGGGTGCGATCGTCGATATTCTGCAGCATTTGGGGCGCACGCACGCTCCTCGCAGCGTGTCACGGATTAGCTTCGATCGGGCGCGTGCCTGGGCTCCTACTGGCTGCTGCAGCCCTGCCCATCCCGGACAGCGAGCGCAGGACGGCGTGCGAACGACGCCGGCGTCGTATCGCGCCTATGTGCCGTAAGCTCCCAGCATGTGCACAGCACGTATAGGATGCATTCTCCGCGCGGTGCGGAGGCTTGCGCCGGAAAGCGTCGCATGCGGCCGTACAGCTTGCACGCGCATGATTTCTGTTCCGCGGACGGACAGGGAGATCGCGGGGCCATGCACGAACGCACTCACACGCTGTTGCACCCGTGGCCGAAAGGGGTCGTGTGTTCGTTTGTGCACGTATGCCAGAGGAGGTGTGTGTGTGTGCGTGCGCGCAGGTCGTAACAAAACGCTGTCGCCACCAGCCACCGGCAATAGCGGGGAGGGAGGGCAGCGCGGCCTAATGCGGCTGCTAATCCGCTGTGGGAACGCCGCGAACCTGAGTCCTCGAGACGGCGTTGGAGCGGGTCGAATTTCGCCGCCGCGGCCACCGGCGGGCGCCGCGCTTTTGCTGGATTTTCTTTGTCGCCATACCGCCCGCCCCCTTTTGCACTATTCCCGCGATCGTTCAGCGTTTTTGGACCCGTCGTGTGCGTAGCCCCCTGCTGCTGATACACGATAAAGTCCTCTAAAACATGGTCCGCTATCCATTCTTTGATCTTTTTTCTTTATTTGCCTACCCGCCATACCACCCCCAAACCACGTTTTTAATTTTATCGTTCGGCCATGGTCACTATTCTCTGCCCGCTCGACCTACGCGCTCATACTTTGGTTCCCTACGAAACTTGAGGCCGGATATTATTTCTTTTTCCAGTATATATAGATGTGATGCCAGTAAGACATCGACCTTTTAAGATCATTTCAATTAAATTAAGCGCGTCAATTAATCTTCCATTGTATGGCTGCGAAAATATTCGAATGCCCTTTCCTATAAGCGCGATTGTACGCTTGTTTGGTATCGTGGCAAGTCAGGATTGTTTCTACCTATGACAATCGGAATGATAATCGGTATGTGAGAACGTCATTTTCCTCTGTAGTTTATAAGTTTTCAATACTTAAGGTACATTACAGAGGCCTCGTTAGCTCTACAAAATTAACAGCGAAATTTCCCTTTTAGCTAAGCATACGTCGGCAGATTAAGTAAAAACTCACTCACAGTCACTAGGGAGTTTTAGTATAGCGGAAAACGCTCACGTTAGCGTTAGCGTGCGCCGCAACGCTAACGCAAAGAAAGGCTGCACTGCGCGGTAAAAGGTAGTGTTTTAGAATAGCGGAATGGAGCAAAACGCTAACGCTAACGTAAATACACTTGGGCGCCATCTCGAGACAGATACAGCAAACATGAGCAAACATGAGCAAACATGAGCAAACCCTCTCGTTAAGCCTTCTCCGCCACTTATAGAGAACGTATATCGAAAACAACGCCCATTTGTCACCTGTGGTCCGCTGTCGAAGCATCATCACACAAATCTAAAGCAAACACGAGCATTAGTGGAGAACGAATGAGCCGAACAGTGCAGGCCGATGACTCGATAAATCAGAAGTGGACGGCTCTTGCTTCAACAGGCGCCGCCGCCATCTTGCCCTACGTACGGAATCCCTTGCGTGCGTTAGCGTTTAACGCTATATTCCGGAAATAGCGTACGTACGTGAAAGTTCTGGCTACGTTTGCTTTCTGCGCATGCGCAGTTTGCAGCACGCAACGCTAACGCTAACGCTAAATCCTTGCGTTTGCTTTTTCCGCTATACTAAAACTCCCTATTAACCAATATTTTTGCAGCTTATGTGCACATTCACACTCATTTGGACTCACACTCGTCGGAACTCACTCACGTTCACTCACCAGCACTCATTCGCATTCCTTTAGTCGCTTCCGTTCGCACTTACCGGTACCCACTAACTTTCGATATACCCGGTTCTACTCATCGGCATTCGCTCACACACATACTCGCCGACCGTCACTCACGTTAATAGTCCCGTCCACTCAAACTCACCAGCACTCAAACTGTAATGTATAATTTATTGACTATCAGAGCACGACTGATGAACAATAGACACCAATAATGTAAGCAACATTTAGAGCTGCAATATTGAACTTTAATGTTCGTTCTGAGCAATATGAGCTGACAGCGATTGCGTTTTTATTGACCCATTTCACGGCGATCCCGTGGGCGCTGCCATGTTTGATCACGTGGTGACGCGTCCATTGCTTGCCTCAACTGCCTCCATTGCTGCCTTGTTTACAATGGAAATGTATGATGCCGGCGCGGCTTAGAAAACCTCTGTTTTCGGAGATATCGTAGATGGTGACTAGGTGGACGACACGAAGCTTTGATCACAGCTTCAGAGAACATGCAAAAGCGCTTTCGGAGCTGATTAAGCTATGTCCAAACGGCGCAAGCAGCGTATATGGTGCTTGTTCTAAAAGCGGGGCTAAATATGTATTCCAAGCTATGCCAGCTTTCCGATTATGAATTCAGTCAGGATTAGTGTGTTTTGCTCTTTGTTCTTTATTCGGCAAATATTTTGAAGCAGTGGAATGTCAGTTTCTGACTCAGTGAAGTTCCTCGGGGCGGCCACTATCTCATTATTTTCTGCCTAATGGCTCGCGGGTGAGCTCAGTTCCGTTAGATTTGTTGTTGCTGCGCACAATGCTTGAAACGTAGCTGTTTTGTACATTGTAGCTGTACCTTGTAGCAACTATATATTACAGCTAGTAACTCGCTTACTCTTGTAGACCGTCACGAAACATTCAGCTTCGACCATTCGTGCGCCATAGGTGTAGTCGCCATACTGTGCCGAGGAGAGCATATGTTGCCTTGAAGAAGACAAGTCCACTTGTCGAAATGTTGGCTCCTGCTCTCACCTTGTTCTCGTGTTACTCATCGCCTTGAATCGCCATCTCCCGCATTCCCCTTGTTTTCCATAGGTGTAGTCCGTCATTTATTGTGCGTATACAGTGCGCATATATTCAAGTGTGCGCCCATTCACTTATTCTTGATACGTCGGCGATAGAGTGCGCGTAAGTTTTCCTGCCATTTGGGACAGATGTGTATAGATAACGTGCGCGAAACTTACTATGACAGGAAGCGGCGCTACTCCCTTTGTCATTGTTTAACTAGTGGTACTCACTCTTGCCGACGATCTGGGGATGAAGCCCTTTCTTTGATGGTTAGCGATACAAGGCTGGCGGATGAGCAAATTTCTGTATCCTCGAGGAAAGCCGTACATCACGAAGTGCCGGTAACACGTTCGGACAGTTGCAAACTTCCGAACGCGAACTTGGCCACACAGATTCATTCTATTCCTTAACATGCCAGTCACTATTTTTCCAGCCAACTGCTGCACACGTCTTCAATCAACATGATTCAATCTAGCATGATTGGAGCACAGTGTGTTAGCGATAACTCAGTTACATTTCCGACAGCTGATCGCACAGAAGCAAGGTAGAAGCGGTAATGGTTTCGTATTCGTGCGCGGTCGCTGAGGAGAGGTATGGCGCGCCGCCGTGAGCGCCATCTCGTTTCTCTAAAACAAACTGCTCCGTGAAAAGGGTCAATAACGCTAGTGAATTCAAGCCACCTTCAAATTGGTGCAGTTGTTTCGAAGGTGTTGCCAGATTTACTTATGAATTGCGCTGCAACTCCATCATGTATATTTACGAGCCTCAATGCTAAAAACATTCTTCCATAAAGAAAATGTAATCAAAGGCAAAGGAAATTTGATCTGCTAGGTTAAAGGGAAGAGGCGGGAGGGCACCAATCTATTACCGAATGGGCCCCTATTGTGGTTTATGCACGCCGAGTGAATTGCGCAGGAGAAAGCAAGCATACCTACACGGGATCAGAATAAGTACGGCATGCAAATTAATGGCATTCAGTATAAAAGACAGCCGTGGGACTCGGCAATGCGCCAAACGTGTAGCGTAGCGGAGGACACATGTTCATTCTGTCCGGCAGCGGTAGACAGGTCGTGTTGTCTACACGACGTGACGTGACTCATGTGGTTTAATATGCTAGACACTCTCGGCTTCCGGTGGAGGCGGGGGGGGGGGGGGGGGGGAGGGGATATTTTGTCACCTCGGCTCGCTGTGAAACCACTTCATTCTTCTTGAGCTTCAGCTTTTTATTATTATTATTATTATTATTATTATTATTATTATTATTATTATTATTATTATTATTATTATTATTATTATTATTATTATTAAGCATTTCTTTTTCTTATTCTGTAGATTCTCTACCATTGTGTAAGGTCTGTGACATTAATGATCTCGGTAGACTTTCTGACACACCCTTACACTTTTCAATTCACACTAAACGCATTGCAATGCGGGGTGTGCGCTCTCTTGGCTCTGTTTGCAGACTATCGAGAGAATTCATTTCTCCTAGCTACACGGTTCCGCAAGTTGTACACAACCAACTGTCGCCCTCAAATCGAATATGCATGCGCCGGTCATCTGGCATGACTTTTGTAGATCCAACCGCGACATTGTAGATCGGGTCCAGAATAAGTTTCTAAGCATATATCGTCACCACTTTGCTAACACGGACACTGGACCTTGTTCTCGCACTGTTGGATTATTGTCGTTTCCTTTAATTTGCTGCCGACGTAATCGCACCGATCTTATGTTTCTTTTCGAACTCCTTAACGGTATCATCCCCTGCCGCGAACTCCTCAGTTGCATGACGTTTCGTATTCCGCGCAAGATCACCAAAGAACATAGACCTTTCCATGTTCCCATGTTCCTGCCTGTTATCCCCAACACTCAACCATCCACAGACAGACACACAAAGAACTTTGAACTAGGTCCGGAGAAGCCCTGCCCTAGGAGAAAACGACGTCACTGGCGGTCCACAGAATACAGTCTTTATAACACCCACTTTCACGATGATATTTTTCACAACTCGCTGTCATCATTCTTTTCCGAGCTTTGCGTTGTTGTGCATGTCATAGTTTCACATATTGTTCAACTGTCCGTCTCCTTTTAAAGCGAAGCTTTATATGTCTAGGCGAAATCGTATGTGGCTAGGTGAAATCGCCTGTGTACGGAAAACTATCATCATCAGCATGACCTCGAGCGTCGTTGTCTCGTTGGCGACCCTCGGGTTGCGCTCGTGCTCGGCACGCGCTCGTGCCACTGCTCCCGCGTTGGTCGTCGTCTTCTTCCACAGCTGGCTCCGTTGCCGCTCATCATTCCAGCGTAGAGTTTCACTTCTCTTCTGTCGTTGTAATGGGGAGGCCACGTTTACGGGGGTATGAGCCATTGCTTAAGGGGAATGAGCCATTCATTGTCTTACGTGATGGACATATTTAATTTTGAAGCAATTTAATTTCGAAGAATCGCAAGCGGCAATGGCGGGCGAATGTTGCTAACTATACGCCGCCGAGCAAATTGGAGACGGAAGCGACAGCGGGGGACTGCGAGCATACCGTCAGTGACGTCGTTCTCTCCGTCGCAGCCGAACGTATGTGTAACCTCATATAATTGAGAAATACTTTAATGAACCCTCGGGATTAACCCAGTGATAAACACCGGGGCCGCACGTTTCAGCTTCGCTGGTTAACCATCTTCCCGGAGTGGAAGGGTCGACGAATTTTTTTCTTTTGTATTCATTCTGCGCCTTGTTGTAGGTATATACGTACACTCTTCTTTTCAAGATTGTTATTTTTATTCATCGTTTTGTTTACTGATATTTCCCTGCCGTTCCTTTTTTTATGTATGCGTGCACCAGCACTTAGACCTCATGATTGTTCTTGGGCACGATAAATAAATGATTGATTCATTGATTATTGAATATTGTTATTCATGGAAAAATGACCCTACAAGACCGCCGTCAATGTACTATGGACCCAAAAAGTTTATGGACCACGGCATCTCAGAAACACTAAATATCCGAGCAGCCTTTAAAATTACCCAGTAAAACCGTACATCACAATGTTGTTCGCATATACCAGTAGAGGCTGGAAATGGGAATACTAGGTTGCGTTTTGAGGCTGCGGAGATATTCAGCTGTTGAAGAGAAACCTTCATTACGCTACCTCGGGCATCCGTCGGCGACTCAACAGTTTTCACCTTGAGAGCTAGAGGTAGAGCATTAAGGTGCGTTTATAGTCCGAGATAATCGGTGTGTGTGTGTGTGTGTGTGCGTGCGTGTGTGTGTGCGTGTGCGTGCGTGCGTGCGTGTGCGTGTGCGTGTGCATGTGTGTGTGTGTGTGTTTGTGTGTGCGTGCGTGCGTGCGTGTGTGTGTGTGCGTGTGTTATCAGACGTCGGGCGCGTCGGAGTGCATCGGCCGCGCGTCCGGTTACGTAGACGTCGGTAGAGCACTGCACGGGCTCGGGCTTACCCGAAAGCCCGGGCCCGGTCCGGCCCGTGGGCCGGGCCGGGCCGGGTAGAGCAGTTTTTTCACGGGCTCGGGCCGGGCTCGGGCACGGCGTGTGCTTTTTGACCCGGGCACGGGCCGGGCTCGGGTTTTTTGACGCGGGCCCGGGCCGGGCTCGGGCTTTCTGCGAGTTATTCTAGGCCTTCTCAACTCTGAAAAACATGTATTTTTTGGCCTCGGGCCGGGTTCGGGCCGGTTTCGAGCCGGTTTCGAGCCGGGCTCGGGCCGGGCTCGGGCTTAAGGTAAAGGGGTGGCGGGCCGGGCCGGGCGGGTAACGTAGATTATTTCCGGGCCCGGGCCGGGCCCTGGTCTCGCCATAAATGTTTTGATCGGGCTCGGGCGGGCCGCCCAATGTAAAAACGGGCCCGGGCCGGGCCTGGGCAGCAAAAATTGGCCCGTGCAGTGCTCTAGACGTCGGGCGTGTCGGGGCGCATTAGCCGCGCGTCTGGTTACGTTGGCGGCGCCAGTACGTCAAGCTTTCGCTATCAACCAGGGTTAACCAAAGCTAAACCCGCACCAATTTTTGTCAGATCTCTTGGTCCGTAAACTTTTTTTGGTCGATAGTACCTATATAGCTCTGCATACGCATGGATCTACGTGTTTGCGCATGATATACTTGAGTGTTCTTGTTGTGTTCGCCGTTTTATTTGTCAACCGTTCAAACAAGCTGCTGATAATAGGCCAGCTCACCTGCCTTTGACACGTTCGTCAAATTGTAAGATGTGTAGTGCTCATAGTCTTATCACCGGCATTTATCTCCAAATGAGGTTATCAGATGAGTTCATTTCCCATAGCATGCCAGACCTTTAGCATGGAGGCAAACACTCCAAGTTTTTACACACATAATTTTATTGCGTCACTCTTTTATAGACCATTTTACGGAAGTGCTTAGGTGCCGCCATATTGGGCTGATAACGCTTGTGTTTTCTGCCTTTAACAACGAAGTTAACGGTACTACAGTCGATTCGCAAGCATGAAAACAGTTGTATAAATGCGTTCAGCGTTTCATGATTATCTTACGTGACTTAACTTCTCATAAAACTAAGAAATTGCTTGTGTAACAGCCCAAGATGGCGGCGCCCATGAATCGAATATAAAATTATCTATAGGAGCAGAATTCAGTAGAACATGCGCAGTGAGCAGCATGTGCAGCAACCACCACAACATCCGATCACCAGAACGCACTCATGTGAAAGAATCCAAAAACAAAAACAATATTCAGGGCTGTGCAAGGTTAAAGAAGGCACACTAATGCACTGCGAACCCAGCGACTGAAAACGGTTCCAATAATTCTCGGGTGGTGGTATCCCGGCTCTTTTTCAGAACCGTAGTATCAAATCGAAGATACTACGATTTTAAAAAAAGAGCCGTGATACAACCGCCTGAGAATTATCGGAAGCTTTTTTCATATGCGCCTGTTGCAAGGTGTGGAAATATATATATATATATATATATATATATATATATATATATATATATATATATATATATATATATATATCAGCCGAGACACATGGCAACTCGGACTTGGAGTTCCCGCGCCAGCCAGCCGTGACGTAATCGCTTTTGACGTGTCTTGTCGCGCGCCTATATAGTTGATGTTTTATCTGAGTACGATAGCTAGTTGTGCTGTCTTCCGGGCGTGAAGCGTAGTTCAGCACTTCTCCGCTTCATGACAACAAACGTGGCGATGTAGTCAGACTGTCAGAGGCCTGTCGCAAGCGATGCGCGTCGTCTGCTGCTGCAGCCGTTTTACAGTGGAACTACGGCGTCTTTAACTCTGTATTTAATCTGGAAACTATTTTCACAGGAACATCATAGGCAGTTACACATTTCTGAAAGCCTTTTCCGTCAGTTCTTTGCTTTCCGGTTCGAGACGCAGAAATATAGAGCTCTTAACGCTGTTTAGTTCGGTAAACACGTTTAACTTAATCCTTCGTGGAGTAGCACAAATTCTGCACGGGCGAAATTTAGCCCTTCTTCAGTTCTTCTATAGCGAGAGAAGGCAAATGTTTGTTTTCCGAAACAGTATGTAGACGCTGTGTGAGAAGGTGATTGGCGCAGGGAGGATTCTTATATACCGAAACGCGCAAGGGAAATGGTTTCTTTCGAAGGGATGTAAAACACAACACGTATTCATATTGATGTCCGTACAACTAAAGTCTCTGGTTTCAATTCTTCGCCCGTATGGGCGCTATTATAAACGAGACAGGTTTGCAATGTAAATCAACAACCTTTTTTGACATTATAAATAAACATTTTTGTGATAAAAAAACAACAGCAAATTCTTACCTTGTTCGATCATCTATAACTCCATCAGAGGAGCACCTTGTAGCATGCAAAATAATAGTTTGGACTCTTGATGATCGAATACGTATATTTGAATGCGATAGGGTAATTCGTCGGTCACACACGTACGCAAACCAGCAACACCGAGCTTTTACAGCTAAATACTTAAATGAAACATGGCACTGCATCACAGCGCTTACAACGCATCTCGTAGCTTAGCGTAAGGTGCTTTTTCTTTTTGGAGTACAGTCAGGAGCACGGTGTCAGGAGCCAAGTTCTTGGTCTTCACAAGAAAGTGCAGTTGAGCAATGGATTAGCTTGGTGACGTGGTTCGTATATAAGCTGGAGCTTGTTCTGGTCACAGCCGGCCAGTCTGGAAGGCGTGAGCCGGAAAAAGGAAGAAAAATCTGTCAGCGGCAGTGCACGCGGCAGTTGTTTTCTTGTGAATAGTCGCCGCTCCTCTTTCTTGCTGCTATCTGGCTGTTGATATTTCTCGTCGCACTCCGTAAAACGTCTTCAAGTTGCTCACGCAGAATCATTTCGTCGACCGTCTTTCAACAGGTCCACTTTGTCACTTTTGTACAAATACTTCACAAACAGTCACTTGAAGAAGACGGTAGCGCGAATTGCGTAAGTTTCAGTGCCGGAAATCTCTAGAAAGACAACACTATATACTATCTAGAGTGATGTTGGGGCCGTCTCTCGAGTAAACTGGAAACGTCTCAATTTTTGTGCGATCATTGGTTGAAAGCATGGTCCATAGATGTTTGGGAAAAGCGCATAGTCACATCAATGACTGCTTGATCGAGGGATGACAAAAGGCCGCTCCTCTGAACAACACGCGTCATTTTTATTCGCATCCTATTTGCTTGAAGTATACATGTGCAAGCTTGGCTTGCTGACTCTTCAGGGGTATTTAAATAAAGCCGGCCTCCCGTTGGAGCTTCGCTTGTTTTTGTTTTTTTCGAGGGGGGGGGGGGGATTTTCGTCGATGTGTAAGCCGGAGCGTCGTGTAGCATCGAAGTATCAGCGTCACTCATGAGCCGGTAATACATACTCCGAGTATGCACAATCTTTCTGCCTATCATACAATCAATGAAATGCTCCTCGAAGCGGCTCTCAAACACGACTGCTGCGGTTTAAACATTTTCTCAGCATGGCAAAGTGCAAGCTCACATTTTTCTAAAGTTTTGCATGGATCTCGCGGCGTCGAGACCCAGAACTTTCTTAAAGCTCGTGTTTGTAGCCGAACTTACAGTTCGGGGCAAAGCCAGTGATGTCCCTCCGGCTAGTTTTCTTTTG
Source organism: Dermacentor silvarum (assembly GCF_013339745.2). Lineage (NCBI taxonomy): Eukaryota > Metazoa > Arthropoda > Arachnida > Ixodida > Ixodidae > Dermacentor > Dermacentor silvarum. The sequence continues at coordinate 186,473,359 of NC_051154.1, read as the reverse complement.
TGTATAAACACTTTCACTCTGTTTCGGAGCCTTAGTAGCTTGGTATTCACGAACAACACCCACAGTCTTCATTTGGCTCCTTAAGTTTTTAAGTAAATTACGGGAACTCGGAGAACTATCGTGGCTACGAGCGCACTGCACCATGCTGTGGGTGGGTAAAGAGACCATTAAATAACCACTTTGGAAAATGATTCTTTTCAGAAAGAAATATGACACTTTTATACGCTCTCTCACCATAGTTAAACCATTTTCTTTCAAGTTTTAGGGTAAAAAGGAATTATTTTAAATATTACAGGCAGCGCAATAACACATGCTGAGCAACAGAGGACGCACGCTTCGCGATAGGTCTCTGACCGCAGCGCCCCTCCTGCTGTGATGACGCGGAGAAGCAGTGAACTGTACATATACCCATCTAGTCACCGTAACGTTGCCTTCTAAAGGAGCCAAATACGGACCTTAGCAATTTCCGACGGCCCATATTCACAAAAACATATTCTTACGATAGAACTGAAGAGCAGGTATCAGCCAAACATATTATTAGTGGATGTGGTCGGCCATTATCACAGAGCACTTACGAAGAAACGGTCCTTTGAATTAGGCCCGATAACTTTTTACACAGCCACAATGAGCGAAACACGAGAAAATATTTTGAAATCCGCGGCGTCACATTAACGTACCTGCGTTGAAGTTATGGCAGTTATGGCGCAAAATTAAAAGAAATGTAAGTGTGGCCTTCGTTTATCTTGTAGCAATGAACCTCTCAGTCTGAAAACAACTAAATGAGTTTTGAAACGATACTTAATCGATGCAAACTGGTTTAGGGTTTCGCTATAGTGTACCTTTAGTCTAGATGAAAATTTCTTCGACCACGACGCTTTAATTGGCGCCATGCAGAACATTTCTTCCTCAGGCCTATACAGATCTGACAGAGAGAATTCGGCTTCAAGTGACTGATGGGGAGAGGAATAGAGAAACCCAGCGGGCGCGGATAGATGCACTTCGCTTTTACTGATTGCCAGCCGAGCCTAATCTTGCACCTCAATCACGTACTCACGATTGCTCGGAATATAGTGAAGCAGCAGTGGGCGAGGCTCCAGGGGTCAGCTACACAACAAGAAAGATGAAACCGGTCACATCCTACCTATGCATTTCGCTATCGAAATCGGTCGTTCACGCACAACGCACACTTCGCTCCTTAAGCTCCGTGCGTGTACATAGGACGTGTAAGGGATGCAATGAAAGTGCGGGGGGGGGGGGGGGGGGGGGGCAGGGAAGGCTGGGGAACGGGCGGCACGTTGGATCGAGCTGGGTCGCGTGCCCGACCCGCGGCAGTGGCGGCACGTGCGCTCTCCGAGGGGCGGGCGCACGCCCCAACACTAACGTTTGCGCTCCGTCAGCGGCGAGCGCACGCCGCCGACACGTGTGAGCGCAAATGCGGACGCACCTCGCGGTTCCCTCGCGGGAGCTTCGGGATCGGCCACGAGACGCGGCGTGGATGAGCGATCGCGCGTAAGACTCGCGCGGCCCTGCAGCTGCAGGGGGACGTTCGTCGGGTGGCTTTGGTCAACGTCTGAGAGGAGCCCGCAGTTTGAGGGGACTCTTCCTTTTTTTTTTTTTTTTTTTTGCTTTCTCGTGGGACAGGTCCTGATAATCTTGCAAATGTGTCGCGCGTGGGCGCGCACGAAGCGACTTTCCTTCTTTTCCCCCCATTTAGTTGGGGTGACGATTAGAAGCGGGGGTGCCTGGACGTGTCTTTAGAACGTCCCTACTATCGGTTCGTGCTGTTGTGTATTACTTTAAGACAAAGATAAAGGACTGCCTACAAGAAGGTTGTTTCAACACCTGCGCTGGATATTCAGCCCCCAATATGACTCCTACAATAACAGTAACTACGTAATAATAATAATAATAATAATAATAATAATAATAATAATAATAATAATAATAATAATAATAATAATAATAATAATAACATCCAAAAGTAAACAAGACATACGCGCAAGAATGAGCACGAGTAGGGCCGGTACCCGTCTAGCTAAGCGGTACAATACGGGCGTCGGTTTCGAGCAAGAAATGGCACGGGAGGCCCTTTTGCTACCGCTGATAAAGATAAAAAAAGGAAAAACAACGTACAACCATAACACGTGTAATAATAACATATCTGAAAGAATGCATGGCATTCTTTCTTGAATAATCTGTCGTGCGTGACTGCGTCATATGATTAAGATGCGGCTTCCATGCCGGACGCCATCACATATGGCAGGCTAAGAAACAGACCAATTGGTACTACTGTTCTTTTACACACATTTGAGAATCTGTGAGTAACAGAAGCTGTGCCCTGAATCATAAAAGTCATAAAAGAACTGTTCGCGTTATTCGTATACTAAAGCCGGGCAAGACACCTTTGTTCATTGCCTATTTCCTGCCTGTACGATAACAGAGCTGTCTGCGCTAAATAATGTACAGGATAACAGACATCCAACGCCAGTATTGGTGTGAAGAAATGAAGGAGCTCTGGGGAATATAGTATACCAACTTAAAAAGAAGACAAACGTACAGTGGATGCAATAATAGATATTCTACCATGTGTGGAACGCGAACGTGGCTGTGAGAACTTTACCACAGCGGTGTTTTGAGACATCAGGAGGATATTTGACACCACCAGCCATGTTCCTGTTCAGCTTATAGTTTGTTGGAGCCCAGAATGTCCAGCATAAGGTGAAATTCTGAAATAGAAAGAAATTGCAAAATATTCGTTTAAACAAACGAGGAAAATGGTGCCGAACACGACCTCCACAAGAAGGACCACAGTAGCGTGTTATACTATACTTAATGCTGGCCTAGTTGGTTCATACTTCTTGCGGTGGAAAAGTCACGGTAACGTCGCGGAAACGCGTAAAAAAACAATCACAGTTAGCCCTGTATGGCGGATTTACATCAAAGACTGTGCTACGATACTCGGTGTAAGCTAACGATTTGGGCATCTGGGTCTATTGTGCATTTCCTCTAGGTACCTTTGGATGAGGGTGGATGGGGGTGGCTTATAGACACACGCTAAATCCGCTGTATTAGCCTTCATACAGAACCAATAAAAATTTCACAAAGAAAAGGTGCGACACTTTTCACGCTTACGTACGAACGAGATGGTGCGTATACGAGTGATGAAGGCATAATAAAGCATTTTCGAGAATGTTTTACAAGAATGCTTTTGCGTTTCGAGCTTTAGCTAGTGCTAAAAGTGCATTCGAGGCATTGCACATTTGTAATACGTTTATTCAAAGACGCTGAGAAGAATTCGGTGGTCTGCGAAGAAGTACTGGAAATCCAAGCACCGCGATACTTTCTTCTGGCGTCGCCTGCTGCAGCCTATAGTCGCTTCGCTTCAGAAACAAAGTAAGCGAGCGTCGCCTTCTTCCTGTGTCTCTGCACAAACTATGCGCATAAGTGCGTAGGTGTACATGTATAATGGAAATTGATGTACAGCAGTTCTTAATCACCAGAGAGGAAATAACGCCTGCGCGGCATTCGTGAGCCATTATTTTAGAAAGCCAACAACGCAAATTAGACGTGGAGCGAAAACAGAGTAAAGAATTTGGGATTTTGGAATAGCCTATCGTACCTTCCCATGCTTCTATATACAGGGTGGTCATCTTTAAGTTTTGCTGAATTTTTAAAAAAGTGCCTGTGACAGATAGCATAATTCTGGTCCTTGAGCTGGATTATTCGAAGAGGCGGACATTACTAGACGGGAAATCTAGAAACATTTTCAACTAATTAACAAAAATTCGCTAATTATAATTTCTTAAATAATTATTTACGGCACCTATTGCAATTTACGAATTGTAACCGGTGAGTTTGCAAGACGTATCCACTTGAAATGAATGTCCAGGATGACAGTGGTTTTGATATATTACTTCCCAAAGTGTGGAACTAAATACAAGGACGTTCCAGTTAATTTTGTGCTTCAATACATAAAAGAGCGCTTCGATAAAAAAAAAGTAAGTGGAACAGCGCATTTTTACGGCAGGTTTGATGGCGCACATCGCCAAACTGGCGTCATTCTGGAAATTCATTCCAAGATCGCCTAGCAAACTCACCGGCATGAAATCGTAAATTGCAATATATGCTGTAAAGGTTTTAATTCAAAAGATAATTAGTGGGCTTTTGATAATTAGTTGAATGTGTATTTCGATTTCTCATGCAAGTAATGTCCGCCTCTTAGAATAATCCAGCTTTAAGCACAAGAATTATGTTATCTGCAACAGGATATTTTTAAAAATCCCATAGAACTATATAATCGATAACCCTGTATAAATAATTGAAAAAAAAAGGAACAGATTTCGTATGTGTTTGCTCTCCGCGTGTATTCTGCGCCGTTGATTTCTTCAACTATGACTCAGCAAACAGCTCAAACCAATATTCTGCATGAGCCAATATCACCTTCTGCCATGTGAAACAACAACGACAACAATAGCAGTGTACGGTTACACTGTCGTTTCTGTTGTGCTATATATGTATACTTTGTATGATTCTCTCTAACTCGTGCAATCACAGTGCTGTTTCTGCCGTGCTACATAATTTTGCGTATAATATGTACATTTTTTGACAAGATGTCCCGTTTCTTCTTTGTGCTCTTCGACCAGCGTCTGTATTTTCATGTACGCATGATGTGTTTTTGTTTTTTTAGGAATCAAATAAACAGCAACGAGAAGAACATATAAAAAACAATGACAACATACGAATAGTTACCAAAATTTGTGTTGACTAGTGACTAACCTTTGAAATTTAACATGGTTCCAGTCTACGAGAATAAAAATTGGCGAAATTGCTTCAATTCATAGAAATCAACGGGCAGGAACTACCCATTGAAAACATTCACTGAAGCTCACGCGCAAGCGATCAACGCTGAATTCATAACGGCTGCTCGGCCTTTTGGTCAAAATCTTTCACGTCTACAAAGTACGCTAACTAACAGCCCTCGCTCCTGCGGAGAAGACAAGTAACAGTGTCGTCAGAACGCAAAAGAGGCGCACCGGGTGGTAGTGGGCGAGCCCGCCTCAGTGGCTTCCAAACTGAGATCGTGTTTCAGCTGCGGCGGCCTCCTCCACCCGCGCTACGGCGGGAGGGGGTGGCGGGGCTTCAGAAGTGCAGACGTCGTTACCCACGGGAAGTGACTCGTTCGTGCTCTCTCTCTTCCGTGGCGCGTGACGAACGACCGTTGCTTTTGGGAGAGACTGCGAGGATGAGTGGGGAGAAAGCATGTTAAGCGGCAAATAAGCACAACGAGAAAGAAAGCAGCAATTCCCGTAAGAACAGCAGAAACATGAAAGAAAAAAAGAGAAGAAGAAATGAAAAGGAACGGAACACTTCATCACGAGAGAGAGAAATATCTCAGGAGCTACGTGTATGGGCAGAGGAGAAAGCTGCATGCGGCGAACCCTGCTTGAAACAAATAGAATGAAGTGAACGGCCAGTCAAAACTCATCGCGATCTCCGTGTCTCAAAAGGTAGCTCCCCAACCCTTGCCGCCACCTCACCTCGCTCATCTTCTACCCTTCAGCAGTTGTGGCTGCTGAGAGGAGCAGAATAGTCTTGGGCCTTTGGCCCTGAACGCTTTTTCCTCTTTTTGCACACTTGCTCAATGTGAAATTATGTTTTATTGCGGGAAGTATTTTCTAGTGAGCTTTGTTACAGCAGTTTCACCGGCGGCGCAGCTACTCTTCTTCTGAATGCCTATTCCATTAAACTGTATAAGTACATACAAGCCACGAAATGTAAGTACATGTAGGTGCGTTTGCGCCAGTTGTGTGAGCGTGTGTTCGCAGTGTGAGTCCTATGCCACCATTGCAATCCTTCGGCCAGTCTCGGGTCTCCAATGTTTCATTAAAGGGACACTAACAGGAAAGATTGCTTTAGCTGTGTTAGTAAACTGCCATTCCACAGCACCAAAAAAGCCCATCTTACCATGGCAAGACATTTGGTACGCCAGAAAAAAAAAAAGAAAGAAAGAAAGAAAAAAAAGGCGCGAAAACCAAAGACGGGTGGTGAAGTTGCCTTGAAATTCCCGCACAAGCTCGACATGACGTCATGGATTTTGACGTCGTCTACTCGGGCCTAGTTAAGTTCTTATCGGTAAAAATAGTCCGCATCGTATTGCCAAAAAGCCAAAGACTCAACTTAGGAAGTTTCAAGAACTTTTATTGAACTACAGCGGCCGAAATGTGAAAAAAAAAAATGCTTTGCAATCCATGACGTCACACTGACGTACCAGCCCAGGAGTTTAGGCGCAAAATTTAAAAAATGAACCTTTTGCCGCCATTTTTTTCTAATAATCAACCTATTACCGCGAAACGAACAAAAATAGAGTTCTTCCGGCATACTTGACCAATCTAAACTGATTCAGGGTTTCTCTTTAATGTCCCTTTAACACGGGCATCTTTCTCTAAACTCACGATAAAGCGACGGCAATGCGAAGCTTATAGCGAAATAAGCATCACGATGTTCATAAAAAGAACTGCGTCAACGCTGCCTTTGCGTGTTCCTCAAGCGAGTTTGTATTCTGAGTATATTACAATTGTGTATAAAAAGTCTGTCTACGCGAAAAAACATAAGCGACGCCTCAGTGTTATTTCTTGAACGAAGTGATAATTTTGTGGTATGGCCAAGTGTTCAAAAGCAGTTACAGAAAGAAAGAAAGAAAAATGAACATGAGGGTAGTACCAAAATTAATGCAAGTAACTTTTTAATCGACTGCCACAAAGATTTTGTGCTCAAGATTGTCTATAGTGATTATACATTTAGATCGACACAATCCTCACATAGGGAATGAATATAAATTCAGACTGTCGGATATGCTTTAAAAAATGTTGGGCTTGTATTCAAAAAAACTTACATTCGTCGTGATATGTCAGTCGGCGTGATAATGAGACAATTTCCACGCCACTAAAATAAGATAACGTTTGTGAATACAAGCCCTCAATGTCTGGCCCGATCAGGAAGGTAAAACTACATCTCCGGAACCGACTACGAAATGCTGTAGTTAATCAAATCTTCCATCTTCCTCTTTTTCAGTTCTGTTGTTAAGCCGGGAAACATACGCGCTTTTCACGCATGTTTCCGTAGCCTGAGTCTTAAACTAGGTTTCGAGTGAGTAAATACTACATATACAAAATTGAGCAAATAAAATGTACATATATTTGTGCACGTTTGTGGTACGCGGACTATAAACGATTGGGTCAACCATTACAATCTCCCTATAAACTAACGAAGAGTGAGTGTACCTTCGAACAAACAGAAAAAAAAGGAAGGAGGGGGAGGGGAGGGCAATAGATAGAAAGACGCATCGGATGCACACAACGAACCGCAAAGAGGGCTAAAACACAGTGTTGAAAGCAGTTGACTGTACTGCAATATGACGGCATCTTGTGGTTTTACATGGTTGTGTTGCGTTTCTTCTTTCGCGGAAGCAACACTTTCTTAGGAAAAACCGCAAACTGCTGCCTTCTTTGTCGAACCAATGCTCCGCCAGGGTTCTCAACAGACCTCAATCCATAAAACACCTCGCGTTCTCTTTTGTTGCCACGAAGGTCTCTGCTTTCCCGAAAAGAAAGCGGCAGGAAAAAAAAAAAGTAGGGAAGCGAGCCGCGTAAGCATGCCATTTCACCCTTCGTTTTTTTTTTTTCTTTTCTTTATTTTTGTCAGTTCCAGTGCCCAGGACGGCCATAAAACACAGTGCCCGCGTCGGTGCGGATTCTTTGAAAGCGGGCGGCGTTTCGGTCTGCCGAGACACAAACTTGCCATGAAACGACGTGTCAGTTATCGACCTCTCTTTTTCGAAGCCGCACATTCAAACTCAGCAGCCGCAGGTTGTGCGTGGTGGCGAGCACGCAAACGGTGGCCACACAAGGGTATCTGGTTTTCTTCCGAGAGACAACCAGTGCTGCGGTTTACTCTTTGCGGTGTTGGTAGTTGGAGCCGTATCGAAGGTTGCGTATCCGTCCACAGGCCGTATGAGGCGTTCGACGACATGGCGTAGTACCGACAGCCCACCTCGGACTGACAATGGTGGTGAGAGCATCAGTAAAAAGCCTAAAGCTGGAACTGTTTGTAAGAGCAAGTGCCAGCCAATCATGGCCTTGTACATATATTTAGCGAAGGCAAATGATCAATGGGAAACAGCACTTACGACCGAAACGCTTTCTGAATTCATTCCCAGATTTCTCTAACACTGGTTGCCCGAACATCGCCACCTAACATAACACGTGCTACAGGTGTCTTGATGTGGAGGACCATCTGCATACCCCTGAGCTTCGGGATTTTTAGAATGCAATATTCGGAATGCTTGAACCTAACCGAATACCTTGGCCCTGCAGTAGTGTTGGACCCGAATGCATTAACATGTCCACGAAAGGGGCCGTGCCCGCCTAGTTTTCTATCAATCATCAATCCTTTTAATCAATCGCGTTCACCTGATTTGTCTACAATTTCGCGACAGTGGCAGTGATGAGCGGGCGAAGAATGAAATAAGTAAAAAACCAAAAACGAAAAAATAAAGTAACAGCGCTTATGCAAAGGAGGTGCACTGCCACAGCACATGCCCTTTCTGCTCCTTTCCCTTCTTTCCTTCCCTCCTCTCTCTCCCTGTCATCTTTGTGTTCCCTCTTCCCATTCCCCCGGTGTAGGGTAGCCAACCGGACGTTATTCTGGTTAACCTCCCTGCCTTCTGCCTTTCTCTTGCTTCCTTCCTTCCTTCCTTTCTGCTCCAACCGTCTGCGTGAGAATGAAAGCCGCCCTAGAACAGGGGGCAGTTTGACACTGGTAAATGCGACACGCTCGGAGCTGCGCGCTAGATGTGTTCAGGACCGCGATTGGCGAGTCGAATCGCGGCGTCATGGGAATGCCGTGGTGGGGGCCCCCCAGTTCCGCCTCGCTCCAATACATTCCCCGCACGAGCTCCGAGGCACGTGCCAGAACGCGAAGGGAACTTTCAGATGATTGCCTTTCTGACTGTGGAACGAATTGCGTCAGTGCAGGGACGCGTTTTTACGCATGCGGAGAGGGACCTGTGCGGAGAGCATAGCTCCCATAGCGCACACATGGAGGGTGCTACGCCCACGTGGCCAAGGCCGCTTCCTGTGATTTCAAGTGCAGGAAAATGGGGGCATCCGCTCTGCAAACATCACCTTTATTTTATGTTTTTCTATGATGTTGCCGGCATTTTTAAACTTTCCGTCCGACTGGTTCGATTCGCGGCAGAGGAGCCGTGGATAAGTGGGCGTGCTAGAGAAGGTCCGGAGCCTCGCTTGTCCGGTGCAAGCTAGGCCACCTTTTTCCCGGTCGACTGCCGCTTTGGCAGGCCCACAGAAGGCCATTAAGTTTAAAACTTAACGCAAAAGAAGAGCTGTTAGGTGTGAACAGAGGCGGCATTTTCGCCACGAGGGCACACTGAATCCCTGCATCTTACGGACCACTTGCGTGAGAACGAGACCCCAGAGCTGTTCAGTACGTTGGGGGAGTCGCTTGTTGCGGGCACGAATGCGCGGTGAACCGACGCATACGAGCTGCCGTATACATACAGTCGAACATGATATTTTACGTTCTCATAGAAAGAGCTTCACTGTCTTTTATATTGCATCGCTGTCGCATACTCTCCTGACAGCGGTTTCTGCGGTTCCACACTGTCAGAACCATATGGAAGCATTAATGACAGATGGTACAGATTCGAGAGTTCTCAGCAGCCCACTAAGTTATGTAAGAGGCATGATATTTAACTTTCTGTGGAATAACTCTTGTTATCCGTTCTTACTTTTGTAGTTAGTACTGGACAAACGTGCAGACGGACGGCTGTTAGAGTGTCAGCATCGTACTTGTCAGGAGATTAATAGCTTTAATTGGATTTATATGTTTTATTCACGTTGCCTCACAGGCTCCAGCATCGGAGCATTGTGTGAGGGGGGGATTACATAGGTAGGGGTAATGTCAGGAGCATGAGTAACATGACTATGCAAAATAATGCTTATTGACTGTCAGTACCAATCACTGAAAAGTAAAAACAGCAATAAAAATAGTTAATGATGCATTATAATTAAAAAATGGCCGTTATTTCGGCCCTAAAGTTAGCTGGATCGCGGGTCTTGACGATGTGCTCAGGAAGACCATTCCAGTGAATGATAGCCTGCGGCAAAGCCGACGAATTAAATGCAACGGTTCTACCAGAAATGCGTTGGAAGCTTAGAGGGTTGTTTAAACGACGTGAGGTGAGGTAATGTTGTACTAGAGGCAGCGTTGAATGATTGACGCTATTAACTATTTTGTGGGATAGACAGATATGGGCGATTATTCTCCTTGATTGCAATGTAGAAAGAAAGAGCGATGGTTTAATGTTTGTCCCGCTTGAGTGATGGTTGTAGTTTCTGGAAATGAAACGTGCAGCACGATTTTAAACCAATTCGAGGAAATTAATTAAATAAGCCTGATGAGGTGACCAAATGGGTGATGCGTACTCGAGTTGCGGACGAACAAATGTTTGATAGGCGAATAGGCGAGCTTACGGGTAGTGGCAGGAGTTACATAGAGATTACGTTTTAAATATCCTAATGTGCGCGATGCTTTGGCTGTTACTTTCTATATGTGAGTGGACCAGCAGAGGTTACTCGTGAAATGAACGCCTAGGTATTTATATGAAAGCGTGCGGGACACTAAGGTATTATTGAGTAAGTAATTGGAAGAAGAGTCAGATTTTTTCCGGCTGCTTGAATGTCATGAGCTTGCATTTTTCGGCGGTGTTAAGTGACATTTGCCATGATGTGCACCAAGCGGTTATGTGATCGAGGTCACTTTGAAGTGTTGGTAATCTGAAGATGAACGAATTTTGCGGTAAATGATGCAGTCATCTGCGAACAAACGAATGGTTGATGTAATGTTAGATGGCAGGTCATTAATGTAAATCAGGACCAGCAACAGGCTCAGGACGCTACCTTGAGGTACACCAGATAGTACATCGCTAAATGGAAATGAGTGATCGTTAACAACTGTGAATTGTTTGCGAGATGACACGGAAATTCCTATCCATGAGGTTGTTGATGAGTCCATTGGTTAAGGGAAGTGATTTTAGCTATTAAACGTTAATGTGCGACACGGTCAAATGCTTTTGATAAGTCTAAGAAAATGCAGTCTGTTTGAAAGTTCTCATCCATATTGTGTAGCAGTTCGTTAGTAAATTCTAGCAGTTGAGTGTCACACGAGAAGCCTTTCATGAACCCATGCTGGTTAGTAAAAAAGAAATTAATTTTAAGTATAATAGCTCCAGTAGTGAAACTGCGGCTGCCGTTCCTGAGTTTTTGTTGCCGTAATGTATTTAATGTATTTTTTTTTCAATGAGAACTGCATGGCGGTTTCTCATAACGGAAACGTGCATAACGGAAACCGAAGATCAATTCTTACGAACAGTTTTGTTCGCAGCCATTATTGTGCTGAACATCAGCTCTTGGCGACAGTTAACCAGACAGTATGCACATTCTGATAAGGAATGAGATGGTCTTCGCCATGTTCAACACCGGAGTGTTGGAAGCACAGAGTGCTATAGGAGTTCATGGTAAAAATTCAGCGTGCACCAAGGATGGAGGACAAAGGAACCATTGATGAAGGAATAGGGAGCACTATAGAGTTCGCCTCCTTCCTGTTCTTCGTACAAAGAGGAAAAATAATCATTCAAATGGAAGATAAGAAAAAGTGAACGAAGGAGAAAAGGAAAAATATGACACGTCGCATAAAACTACCACAAGTTTATCGGTTCCCACCATAGCAGTGAGAACGGATAAACGAAGAGGGGTCGTGCTATATAAAGAAAAAAATAAATGGAAGAAGAATATTAAAGCAGAGACAGCGAAATCTCATCCCCCACTGCACAAGCAGCGCATGTACGAAAAAAAAAGTGAAAGAAAAAGTACGTCATAAACGGGATGAGAAGTCAGGTATGGACAAGAAAGTTTTAAAAGAAGCTGACGGGGTTTGGCACCACGCGTCAAAAATAAGAACGTCAATGACTATCACATGCGTGGTTTCTAACATCAATTCTATTGACTTATATAGCAAAAGAACTAAAAGCTGGACGAGTTGGTAATTATTCATGGTAAAAATTTCGCGCGGACAAAAAAAGCGGAGGACACAGCGCTTGTTTGTTAACTTCCTGTTTCCTCCATCCTTTGTTCGCGTTGCATCTTTACCATGAACTCTTATAGCACTCCCGTGAAGAACATCGTGCAGACCCTGTTATTATTTACCAAAAAGTGAATACTGTCTGGTTAAATATCAGCAGAGCCTGATGTTCAGCACAGCAATGACAGAGAACAAAATGGTTCGTATGAATTGGTATTCGGCTGCATAAGAACTTTTTCGTTATGCGAAAGCGTCATGCATTCGCCATTGAAAGAAAAGAAAACACATTACGTCAATAAAAGCTGAGCAACTGTAGCCACAGTCTCAATATTCGAACTACTATTTCTATAATATATATATATATATATATATATATATATACCGAAACAGTGCAGCGTTAAAGGTAAATCACACGGAAGTGGGGCCGAATTATGAAAGTTTTTCGTTCGCTTTGCGTTCGGAGTGTAGTTTGCCATTGGTATAGGCTACCTTAGTTAATAAAACGTCCGACATCAGGATTGGCTGCCACTTGCTCTTAGAAAAATTGAATTTGAAAAAGGGCACTGTATAGCTCATCCATGTCCAGTTTTTTTTTTTTTTGGATCGGCTGCCAGATATACCCACCCTGGAAACATATTATCGCCATTCCTGAGGCTGTGGGGCCGAGGACATCAATGGTTATAGTCCTGGATGTGTTTGACTGTCAGTAGTCATCAGAGCGTGCTCAGGCAACCATTTCGATGTTCATTAAAGGAATGATCACTACCTAAATTATGATAGAAGGTGATTACGAGTAACGGCAGCACACTGTCTATTGCAGGCATAATAAGTCGAAACGTAACACAATTAGCGCATTTATTCAAGGCTCAAACAAAATCACAGCAAGTAGCTTCATTAAAAAAACAGAAAATGTCATTCTATCATGTCTTTTATCAACAACTGCATTAGAGTGAAGCTAATTTTTTGTCGAATGAATGGAGTTGGTAAAAGAAGTCGAAAAACAAAAGATGCATTTAATATATGACTCTGCAATCACACCAAGCATCGAAGAGCCTTGTCTTTCTTTATTTCGTAATTGGATTTGCTGCTTGTGAAGTAAGATATAGAATTCTTCCATCCTGATGCGGCCATTACCATTCAAAACGGATAATGGTACCGAGAGTTCAGTGGCGACTTATGAGGTTCCATCACGATTAGGGTGTTTCTGTGCTTGTATTTTCGCTGTTGTGCCACGTTCCCCGCCGAGAAAACCTTTTCCACATGCCCTGTAGCCAGCTTATGAAGGCGCCTTTTAAGTAAGTCCATTACCGAGTTTCTCACCTAATGAAGAGCATTAGGGAGAGGAGGGGGAGGATCCACTGACTTCTTTAGCGCCTACTTTTATCTACCAGCGATGCATACAGGAGCACCGACGGCACCTTATCACCAATCAGCCGCCCATGCGTTAGCACAAACGACTCGGGTTGCAAATTTAATAACCTTCCCCGTTTTTAACGCGAAGTGTTCAAACGGGGAACGTTATTAAATTTTGTTTAACGCCTGAAGTGTTAAACATACAATGTGAGCACTCTAATGTGAATACTTGTGCAGGATGTTGGTATCTCTTTATTACGGTCATTTCAACGCATCTGTGATAAACACGCATTGTCAGTGAGCTAAAAAACAATACCATACATTTCACTCCCTCCTCCACGTCACGCGCCCCTCATCACGAAGGCGTTGTCCGTTTAAATCTAATTGTTTCGGATTTTAGCCGAGTAACTTTGATGAACGAGGTAATAAAACCTGCGCTGTTCACACCGAGATCGAAACTAAAATATGAGCAAATGAACGCCCACCAGATAGGCACCATGTTTGGTGCCTAACTGGTGCCCAGGCGCCTAATATTTCCATTAGTAAACAAATTTATCACACGTTCGATTTTGCTGTTTCTGTCAAATTGCGATGAACAATTCCCCTATTTTCCCCCAAAAAAGAGAAGGAAGAAGTATGAGGTGTATTCATGCGTCGCACGTGCTTTTTTTTTTTTTTTTTTTAATCTACGTTTCTGTACAGCGGGCTGTAGTAATGTGTTGGGTTGCAATTTATCCAGCGTACGTCTTATTTGCACACAAGCAACCAAAGCTAAGGTAAATGATGCGTCAGCCACAAGGCAAGGATGTAAAATCAAGTGAGACCAATTGAAGCAAGAAATATCATTATCTCAAAGGAAAAAAAAACAGTTTGAACTGAGAATTTAAAATATTCATTGGGTGGGGCATGTGCATTTTGTATAAGATTTGAGAACGATGATACAGTATTAGTTTTTAACATAATTCGCGGATATACGTTCGTATTTGTGCATCTACTGTTAGGTCTCTATCCACTGCACAGTCGCCAATGTATCTCTGTCTGTGGTCGAGTGCATGTTAACGAGGTAAAACCCCGAGTTGTGAAAAGCTACCACAGCTCTCTCCGAAATCACATTTGTATGTGCCACGTTGCCGTCTGTATCGCTGCTCTCAATGCAAACGCCGCCAGCGATAAAAAGTGGCCTCTGATGCATGAAGGAATCCTCGCAGCGAGTGATGTCTGAACTCGCTGCGTCTATAATATTTTGCGAGCCGTGACTGTTCCGGAAGTAGTATCTGGTCAGCTCCTAGTCCAGAACGCATTTTGCGCTATCATAACACTAGTATCTGCGACAACACCTCCCACGGAGAAATGGAACAACGGATCCGCATGTTTTCGCTTCACGCGTGGGGTGGCCGTGGGCACTGCGGTTAATGGGACGGAACGAAGCAGACGCGGTCTTTACTCACCGGACAAAACCATTAGGCCTGTCTCTGCCATGGCCTCATCATTGGGGACTCGCCCCTGTACCCGCACGTGCGCCGGCTTCTATCAGTCGGAAAAAAAGAAGTGAGAGTGACGCGCGTTCTCGATTTCCTTTTTAGCGGGCAGATTGAGTCGTAACCGTCGAAAGGCGTGTACAAGCGACATCGGTTAATGGTTTCCAGCGCCAGAAGATGGGCAACCGTTCTCCCTGCGCTGTGGTCAAGTACAGCCGTATAGCTGCGCTTGCTGGCTTCCTTCTTTTTTTACTTTCTTTTTCTGTGACAACGCCCATGTTTGTCTTTATGAGTTCGCGCGGGTGTTTCCAGTGTTGCGCAGTTGCAGTGGTGAAGGTAGTGGGGCGTTAAGTTGGTGGGTAGGGCAAATGGATATATTCAACGAGGGACACGCACAGTGCGGAGGAAGGGACAGTTGTATGAAATTTCCCGAAAATTCTGCAAAATCACAACCGAAAGCTTATTCACTTCAAATTATGCCTCAAAATGATGTTAGTCAAAGAAAAAGGATATAAGGCGAATGAGGACGATTGTGTGCTCGTTTGTTGTTTGTTTGTTTGTTGGTTCGTTTGTTTGTGCGTGGGTTTGCGCGTGTATGCATGCATGCATGCAAGCAGAGAAGGAGGGAGGTGGAGGAAGCCGTGCAAACGGATTCGTTCGCTCGTCTCTGCTTCCGGAACAAGCTGCTCCGGTTCTCAATCTTTTCCTGCCTTTGATTATTCGAGTCAGGCGAAGTAGGCTTCTAAATTATAACGTTCTATTTTACCTGTCTTTGCATCGTCGATAAGTTAATTGCGCCAAGGTATTTGCCAGGCAAGTATATTGACGGAAGTTGTGTGGGTCCACCGAATCCCGTTTGCTCTGTGCGGCCCAGGAAACTGAAAAGTACGTATCGCAAAAGCGCGGGCCGGATGCGTTTCCTTCCATGCACAATTTCTCGGTTAATGCCGAGGTGCTTCCCGCCTTCTTCACTAAAAGCTCAACGGCCCACACTATGGGCCGCTAAATAAAGCTATGTCTTAGGAAAAACGGTTTCTTTTTTAATTGACTTTTTTGTTGAAAAGGTTGTTCGGTACGTCTGTAGATGGTAAAAGTAAGTAATAAAAAGCGCAGGTATATAATAAGTGGTATACGGTGTTCCACCCGATATAACGTTTCGTAACTAAAAAACTAGTATATGTGTATTTCTTGCATTGTGTCCGTGCAATTATTTCCTAACTTAAGGGGACAGATTAGTTGTTAATATGTTCGGTAGGCTTGAGGTAGTGAATACAATTACTTACTGCTGATGGTAGTGCCTGGGAATGCTTATTTATAGCATCATGGCACACAAAATTCCTTAATTATTAGACAAAGAGCGAGAAAGAGCATGAAAGATGGAAGTACTAGCCGTATGAAAGTATACGGTTTGTGTAGCACTGCTGCACAAATAAGTGGAACACTGCTTTAGATATTACCTTATTGTTTTAACTAACTCACTGGGCCAATATTTCATTACAAATTGTACTTCTTACAATAAAAGGAACGCATGAGAAATCAAATTAAGTGCTTACCTTTACAGGAAGACGACATTCATGCAATAAAAAAAAAGAAAAAAGCTCGAGGTAATTTTTGGTATATCATATACATTACAAAATGCAGCGCCTTTCCACATAACTGGGCCCGTATCCCCAAAAAGTTCTTACACTAAAATTGTTCGTAAGAACGAATTTTTTCCAATCATCATTCAGGACATTATATTAGCGAAGGCGGTCAGCTACTGGCAAATAGCATTTGCGAACGAGATGCTTTGTGAAGACGGGCCCTGATTTGCTACGTTTGTGATATACTCAAGATATCAGACACAATCGAACATATATTAAGGGGAAAATTTGTGGTAGTATATTTCTACTAATAACCAAAATGCACAATGCCAACTACCGGATTGAGTGACCGTCTGTGATGCGGGCTGAGTGACCGTCTCTGAGCAGAGAACTGTTGCTACGTCGGTGATACCACAGCGGACTTTCTCTTCTTCTCTTAATTTTTCCCTCCCTTTTTCCCTTTCCCCAGTGTAGAGTAACCAACCGAGTTCACTTCTAGTAAATTCCCTGAATTTCATTTATTGTTTTCTCTCTCTCTCCCTTACCCGACTCTTCACGAATATCTTATCATTAAGCGGAAACAAAACAAGCATTTTGTAACCCAAAGGGAAGATATTTAGCAAGGTATTTAGAGTATAAGTAATACGTTAAAAACTACCCCGTGAATAATGTCATCAAACGAAGTGGTAATCAAAGCAAAAAAAAAGTACCTTTATGGTAAACAGCGGCGGAAACCAACCAGGATGTCATGTGTTTCGGCTAAATAGCAACAAAACTGAATAAACTGCGTCATCTCTATTGATTAACTATGTGACTTTCCTGTTGCAAAGTGCACCAATGGTGCACACCAGAAGAGGCTGACGTGGTCTGTAGAAGATTCCCACTGGGAGCTTCACCTCGTGATCGGGCGCCACGTAGACTTTCAGTTTGTATGCTATAAATTACTGCATAGATACGTGGGAACGCCGCACCCCTTCCTGCTATATTTTGCGTCTGAAGTCTGGGTGGTGTTGTTGAGCGAATAACTGGGTGAGTATTAATAAAAAAAAATTATATACATTTCTTTTCAAGAGGTCTACCCATTCGCCCTCACGCAAATGAAAGTTTTCCGTTTAGACTCGCCTAACTCCAACACAGTAAGAATAAAATGCACTGACAAATGACGCTGGCTATGGCTCACGACGAGGAGCTTGCTTACCCTACTTTCTTACAAAAAAACAAAAAAAAACACAGCAAAATATTTTACGGAAATTTTTTCCCATTCAGCGTTCGGACCTTGACTACTACACGAATTTATTTTTGCCAAATACTCATGGCTCAAGCTCACCTTAACCTGTTGCTTGCCGCCATGCGAATCCTGTCGCTGGCCGTCTAGTCGTTTCCCGTCTGGCGTATCAGGAAACACTTACATCGCGCGATACAAGGCCATGTATAACTTCGCTTCTCATTGGTACGTTTTCAATGGTACTAAACTGTCTTTTTTTAAAGAATCTGTCGATGGTATTGTGAGGGGTGAATAATAGGCAGCTAGGGCACTGCTCACGTGACAGCTTCCTTCTTTTCACAAAAGGAAAGAATACTGAACGCAGCGGGTCCTGTTAAAAAGCGTTTTCACTCTCATTTAGGCTAGGAGTCTATTACAAAGGCGTATACAATTGAGATCGGTGACAGGAACCTAGAATTTTGCGCGCGCCCCCTTTGGCTGTTGTTGAAGCAAAAGTGAACGCACATGGTATCATCTAGCTTTCTCGAGCGACCGATTATTTGCCTACTGTTATACGAACGGTACTAAACATGAGCTTTGCATTATAACGCCGCCAGTATAGGAAGTAGATTTTTTCCCCTTCCAATCTTTACTTCAACCGTTCAGTCTGCAGTGTCACATCCGGTGTTCTTACGTCCGCCCCGAATATATTTCTCTTTCTTTCCTTGTTTATACATCGAAGCCGCATCTTGCTTGCTCCCGAAGTCGACAGCGCGACTGAAAGCTCTTCAAGTCGCTGAGCTTGCCTGCGAGACTGGTAGACGACGAATAAATCACGCGGTAGACAGAATGAAAGCGGTGCCTCCTCGTTTCGGGCAACGGCCAGTGCAGTCCACACAGAGGGGGTCTGTCTCGGACCGCTCTTATTTAGAAGCCATAAAGACGAGACGGCTCAATTCGGGCCGGAGTCAATGTTTTCCTTTCTTCCGCTGTCTAATCCCATAAACCACGCCGTTGTGAGTCCCAAGTTAAACGCATTCAGTGGACACAGCCAGCGGTGTGTGCGCGCGCACCGGATTGCATTGGGCGAAAAGGGGGAGTGAGGGTCATTCAGACAGCGGGGCCCGCCTCCCGGGGTTTTGTTCCTTTATTTAGAGTCGGGGAAAGACCTGCGCGGCCTTGACTGCTGACCAGCGCCATGGACGGCGCTGTCAGCGCAAGTCAGTCTTTGAGGCCAGGACGTGTAAGTGATCCTGGAGCGAACGTAATACATTTGAATGAGGACGACGCGTCTAACCCTCATCGCTTGCATCACCGCGGTTCGTCAGGTTTCACAAGTGCAGAAACCTGCATAGCGTTGTTCGCAGTGCACTAGAGAAAGCGAAGGTTCTCGCTTCGAATAACAGTCCGTGCACTAATTTTGTCATACTTTGTCTTAACCTGGCGCAGAATGGCTCCCAATCTCTCGTTGCGCGCAATTTAGCGTCTGCGCACAATACTGTATAAAAATGACGCAATGAAGCCGGAAAATCTGTGCACACAACACGCAATTACACACATGTACACATACGCACACACGCATGCACACGCGCACGAACGCGCACTCCAACCGCGTACTGCCACTCCCCGAAGGACAAAACACACCTCTTGTTTGAAGTAGTAATCTATGGCGCGGCATCTAACGCCAGTCCGTCTCCACTGCAGTTTTCTATTCCAACTACCACTACTGGCCAGCGCACAAAACAATATATAAAAAGAAATAAATATAAAGAAGAAAAAAAGCCTGGTAAAGAATATACGGGAGCTATAGGTGTAAGCAAAAGGGAAGGACCTGATTTATAGGGGTAACGTGTGCATTATTTGCGCCTTTTTTATGGTGGGGGCAGTTCGACCCTTTATTCTTTGACCAAATTATCTTTTGTGATATTACAATGTCGAACGTCCTATTTGCTACCGTACGGTGGGCCACACTGGCCTTCGTAGATGTGTTACATTACTTTCTTCGTCTGATGTCGTGCATGTATTATCATGTTCAAAGTAGAGAGCAGAAATAAGGCAGTCTCGAAATTAGATTCTACAATGGTTTCGTGCAATATCTGTGTTAAGTTGTCAGCAACTTGTTAAATTCCTGACTTCTATTAAAATATAAACTGTGTTGCAGTCGCGCCGATCGAAATGCCAAGTATACGTGCTTGATGTATCAAACGTGGTCTTTGCATGGCAAGTCGTGCACAACTATTTGATTTTGATTGAGTTTCATTTCATCACAGTAGTCGATAAGACGCACCGTACATGTGAGCTCGTTCGCGGACTTCTTTCTGCACGCACCATGGCGAGGGGGGGGGGGGGGGAGGGGGAAGCATTTTTAAGGAAATTAACAAACTTTAAAATACTTTTGGGAATCTCCCATAAAGTGCGGCTATATATATAGTGTCTGTCTTATAACTCGGCACGGCTCTTGTGGCGCACCCCCTAAAATTTTGCTTCAGATTGTACTCCGATCCGTTGCAATCCGTGTCTCCGCATGCAGCGTTGGGGGTAATAAAGCATTTCATGATATTTCCGGTATTAGAGAGCGAAAATAGTTGGCGGTACGAACGTTAGCAACCTTGAACAACTATACGACGCGGAATATCTCATTGTCAACATAAAAACGCTGCCACAAAAACAACGCTCAGAAAACAGGACCATACGGTGAGTTTAAGACTGGTTTCTAACTCCGGAGCGCTGCGGACCAATTTCTTTTTATCGACTGACTCAATTTTCTGAGGACGACGCTTCGGGCATACTGAAGTTGTAAGGCTTGCCGCATAAGCGAGGAAAGGGATTTCGTTTTTTATCTGTTTGCACAACGTCCTTTAACGTCCGGCACCTTTGAGTAGCATGGTTCGAGTGTGCATTGTGCGCACATGCGGCCCAGTGTGGACCCAAAACAATCACAATTATGGCTGCTATGACCACGGGAGAACGGTAAGCACATAAATCTGGCGCAGACTACGTGAATCGGTCGAGCGTTCTTTCATTGTGTATACCAGGCCCATATCGCGTCGTCCTCGTCTATATGGCAGATCGTCGGCGGCATACAGAGACGTACAGACGACGCTCGGGCTCGCGTCACAGATGGCCTACACGGCGAGTCCGCGCATAGGGAGCGATTGTGCGGGGGCGTCGTGCCCCTGGGCAAGGGAGGATGTGACCGTTCGCTCCTATTCTTCATTCATGCCTCTCTCCTTTCTTTTCTAGGTTCTTTTGTGCACTGCACTTATTATGGTAGCTCTGTGCACGCACGCATCAACGACCGGAAGCTCAGACAGCATAAAAGGGAATGGTCAAGATGAAACCCCACGAATGTTAACGCAGCAGTTTATTTCACAACGCCTTATTGATTGCCTTCGCAAACGCATACCAGTAGAAAAGTTCCACGGGAGTGTATAGTACCAGTTGTAACGCATTGACGTTTGTGGTCTGTCTTTTTGTTGCAGGCAAACTGAAATTAACCGCAATGACTAGCGTCAACTTTAATGCCGGTTGAAAACGGGGCTAGCTCAAAGTCACAGTAAAGCGCATAGAGAGTCTATGTAAAGTTAAGTAGAACCGACAGTTGAGCGACTTGGTAAGGGTTCATTTCTTTGAAACAGTGTCACAGAAAGGCACGAAACGCACAAAGCAGGAGCGGAGGGCCCCACCGTGTCAAGCGAGTTCAATCGAAAGAGAGGGCGCCGCTGCGGAACTGAATTGTGGGGCAATGAATTGCACAACGTTCGCCATGTTTCATCATCACGATTAATTCATCGCTCTTTCTTGTCGGGAAGGCATGTGGGACGAAAGTCGGGCTTGTGATGTAGCTTGAAGCATTTCATGCTTTTCTTCTAGTTATGTCTAGTTATGATGTTAACCATCGTTATCAAATTGTACGACGCCCGGCCTAAATTATGTCAGCAGCAGCACGATCACCTTGTTGCAGTCGCGCATATTGCGGGCCCGTTCTGCACGCTAATCTACGGGCGTAAGAAAGGAGCGATTTACTGCGACTCTGTGGCCAGCTTTGCGATTTGTCGATTAACACGGCCAAGCTTGACGCAACAGTAATGTATTTTCATATGTACGTATTTTTTGTTTTCATTTTTTGTGCTCAAAGAAAACCCCTGTAGAAGCGCCGTTCATTCAACAACATTCAACATTATTTATTCTTCTAGTATGCACTATAAACGTCATCCTGGGCTGAAAGCAGCCGTAAGCAGTTTGACTGAACCCAGGAGGCGTTGTACATGATAGCGCGATAACAGCTAGTACTTTGTAACGTACACAGTTAACACTAAACAGACGAAAGCAGTTCAAAACGTACTAAAACAACGACCAAAGTTAAAAAAGATCAATTTTAACATTTTTATATACAAGCCTCATGACAGGATAACTGACATGCAATACAGAAACGGACAACATTCAAGCATATATACAGATCAAGAAAACATAAAACGTGGTCATACAATAAGCATCATTATAACTGAATATATATGTATTAAGTGAACACAAAATACATCATCAATTCGTGCGAGACCAATTAGTAGTGTGAAAATAGTTATTAAGGATTTTTGGTCAATTCTGTTTAATCGATTGCAATTTGTATTCAGTGCGAAAGCGTGGCACAGACCAAGGATCAGGGTTTCTGAGATCTACTGGTATTTCATGGCGCTGTAGGGTCGCTATTGAGCTAAGAAGATTTCTTAAGTCTTCTTTTATAAAATAAAATATCTGTAAAACACGATACGCGTATCGATCTACCCGTACAACTTAGTATTTCTGTGACAAAGTTTTTGTCGTCGATCGGGGATCGATATTATAAATGTGACAGAGGAGCGCCTTTTGTAATGTAACTATTTTATTCATGTTCCTTTGTGTTGTGGTCCCCCATACTAAGCTACAATAATTCAATTGTGAGGTAAACAATACATGATAAATTTGTAGCTTCGTTTTTACTGGCATGAGAGCTCTGCAGCGAGCCAGCACCCCAGCTACAGCAGAAAACTTACTGCAAAGTTGATTAAAATGAGCATCCCAACTTAAATGACAACAAAAAATTATGTTTGTCAACCAGCTCAATATTTATATCTGAATAAGTTATTGACTGTTCTAGTTAAAAGCTTTGTTTCTTGCTCTAAAAAGAACAGCTTTCGTCTTAGTAGGAATAATTCTGATCCCATTTGACTGTGACCACTCAGATATATATAGTGTAAGTATCAGTGCATTATACCTAATAATTTGTTCGCTTGCATTCTTTCCAGTAAAAAGTAAAGTGCTATCATCTGCATATACAAAGAAATTCACTGTAGCATCAATATTTACAAAGTCATTAACATGTAAGTTAAATAATAGTGGACCCAAAACACTCCCTTGTAGCACCCTGTTTTTAATTGCCAAGAAAGAAGATTTGACATTAACAATACATACACATCGAGTTATAATTTTCAAGTATGATTCCATCAAGGCGAGGGGATTGCCGCGAACTCCTTACATTGAAAGCTTAACTGTAAGAATATCATGATTGAGCCAAAGAAATGCCTTGCTGAAATCAATGAAAAGCCTGAAGGCGAATTTCCCACCGTCTATAGTTTTCACAATACTTTCCTTCAGGGATAAAAGAGGTGTCTCTGTAGATTTGCCCTTCCTAAAGCCCAATTGTTAATTAGTTATATGGGCATGTTTGTCTATAAATGTTGTTAGGCGTGCAGAAATATTTTTTAGTGCTTTAGAAAAAATAGGTAGGACAGATATTGGCCGGTAATTGGAGACTTTATTTGTATCACCGTGTTTGAATAACATTAATATTTTAGCTTGTTTCATAGCATCTGGTAAGTTCACCGATTCTATTGATAAATTGAATAATGTGACCCAACGCACGAGTGAAGGGCAAGTGGTCTAAAACGTATTTTATTGTCTTGATTTGTAAATTATCGATACCTAATGCTTTGTTGTTATTTAGATTTATAATTGTTGTTAACACCTCACGTTAATTAGGTCGTTCCATAAATATAGTTTTTGCAATAATATTCTAATATATAGTTTTTGCACAACAAACAAAGCCTTTTCCTGCACGGTATGAGCTTCACAAGTGCACTCTCAAATAATAATTTCGTTCAGTGCAGGCTCAGCGGGCTGCCTGGTATTGCGTGCGCACTGAGGCTCCTGGCCGCCCGGAATGATATCGTCAATCCATTAAAGTCCGTACTTTCTCCGGCGAGCTGACTGATACAGGGCCAGGCCTTTGGTCCTGGCCCTTTCGGCAACCCATCGAAATGGGCGTGCGAGTCAGCCTAAGCTTCAGCACGTGCCTGCAGCTAATCCAGCGTGGGGAGTGGGCGCACTATAGATGCATCCACTCACCAGGATCCTGGCGACGAGGATGTATCATCGGCTCCACGTGAAGTTGTGTGCAGACTGCTATTGCATTATAAATGCGAAGAAAATGCTCGCACGTCTGCGCTGCGCGGGGCCGTTGCGGTAATATCGCATGCACCATTATACAATATCTCTGCCGGTTATAGCTAATTACCCCAATTATACCGTCAAGCTAACAGCACACTGAAAGCAAGATGCAAACAAGCAAGCAAGGAGGAAAGATGCTGTCTCTATGAGCAGAAAATGTAAAGAGCGTCACGCAGACCCATCGCCAGAATTTCAGGCTAGCAAACGCTACGCTAGAGCGTCGAATGCCACCTACGTAGTTCACGTGGTGAATGTCTTCACTCTCGATAATGGGCCTGTCTTCATACGGATTCTTACCTAGTGCACTGAATTACAGGCTGGGCAAACGCCAGTATGAGCTTTACTTGATGTCATCGATCTTGAGTGCTGTAAGCAGGAGTGGGCCGAAATTCTTTTGATTAAGTCATCAAAACAGGCAGCTACCGTTCCCTGCCGGATTCATCGCTACACGTGCGGCGAGCAAGAGCGCATGGGCGCGTTGCACGTGCCTCCAACGCAGCACTTCCCCGACCCCCGAAAGCAATTACTTTCTTTGCCCAAGCCGTGAGGATGTCATGCATGGCTCGGCACCGAAAGGTTTAACTCAGAGCTAACTAAGATGCAACGCTTAACACGCGACTATTTTGCTTGTAATGCCGGTTTGGCTGGTATTATGCAGTCTTAAATATCAAAGCTGCGTTGTTCCTGGAGTAGTTTCTTGCAGTGAAACTCGGTTTGCTTGTGTTCACTCAGGACGAATCGGTTCTTGTAAGATCAGCCGAGCAGCTCTCAGCCCATCGTGATGTTAGACAAATAATTAACGAATGTGGCCGGTCAGTGGCAAACACCTTTTACGAACAAAAATCTTTGTGAATTCCACCTTTTTTGCGAATTCATGCTTTTTATTTGTCCAGAGAGCCTAAAAAGCTAACTTATTATATGTATTCTTTGATCTGACGATCAATAGGTTGAATTTATGGGACTATCACAGGACGGTTGTTGTTATTTATTTACATGCCGATTGTCACTAACCCTTTTCCTTGTGATTTAGTCGCTTCATCAACTGGAATAAATGCGACCAAACCGCTAATATACTTCTAAAATCGATGCTTCCGTTAGCCATTGTCAGGGAAGTATAGACTACACTTATATGTCTACGAAATGCTCTTAGAAACGCATATAAGCAACTCAAAGCCTAACGAAAATCAAAACTACATCCTTATTGCACTTTCCGCCATAAGAACTTATCAAAGCGTTTACACAACAGCGTCTGACAGCCGAACATGTAGCCATGCTGTAAGAATCGGCACATATTCATAAACTTCCCTTTCGTAACAGCGTGTGCTCATTGGCCAGAGTTCTGCCTGCAACTTCTGAGAGCGATTGCAATAATATCTAGACGATCGCCGCGATGATGCTCAATCATCGATGGCACTTACGTAAGATAAGTGGTTTAGGGAATACGGCCCCTGTTTCTCCGACAGGTTCCATAATTCCTGTTCCTCAAATTGTTTTAATTATCAAGCGAATCAAATGAATACGCTTTGTGTGCTGTGTGAATGATCCTAATGTCTTGTTCATTGAGCATCCGCTCTTACCAACAATTTTATCCTGATAACTTTGCTATGAATACGCGCCGAGAAGCCGAATTCACAAATCTTTTCTTTCGTAAGTTCTCTTTCGTATTGGCTGCCGCCTTGGCTAATAATATGCCCAACGACACAATTGACTAGCACGTGCTCTTATGAACATTTCCAGAGTGTCACATTTCTTTAGAATACAGACCCTAAGTCCACAGATTCACAAAAATATCTTACGTTTGTAGCGTTTGCAAGAACAAATCCTAGTGAATCGTGATGCGGGACATATTGTTTGCGAAGCCGGCCAGCTTATAGAAAAGGAGGCTTAAGAAAGAAAGCCTGTGTGAATTCCGCCCGGTTATGTTTTGCTTCTCAAAGGAAAATGTCCTGCAGATGACCGAATGCAATTTCAACTCTGTATTATTTCCGCATCTAACCATTCTGCCCACTATAATACCATATTGAGCCCGCGTTTGTGCGAGATAATAATACATATAGCACTGTTTCTTTAAAAAAAGTTTCAATCGCAACTGCCTCAATGTGGATACGAACAACTTCCGATGCCAACAGCAAGAAGCCAAGTGCGCCAACCCTGAATCTGTAATCATCTTTAGGTTATCATTTCCTCTTCCCTCCATTTCTCCTCCTTCAGCTACACGCGTAAGCGGAAGCGGCGTCCCACGAGAAGCAAACTTGTCCAACGACACAACAGGAAGGGTCAGAAGTGAGTCGTTTTCAGCCCACTGCAAAGCCGTCAACGCGGATAAGGGAGGGATGATGCGCCTACATCGCAAGGAGCATAGTATATTGAGGCGCAAGTGAGACGCGGGCACCGTTGGATATGCCGAGTTCTTGCACTATTTTGCTCAACCGACAGAGTGATTACAATTCTGTCGCTCTCTTCTTTTCTCTCTCTCACTCTATCTCCCTCTCGCTCTTTTTTCGCTCTTACGATGAATCCGTCTCCAGCAGGCATACATCCCACGCATGCACCGCTATACGAAGAGAGGGCGTGAACATTGGGCAATGGTGATGGATGACGATATCGCGCACTTCGATGAATGCACGAATTATAACGATGTCGTTATTGTCACGCTGTCGAGACCTGCCCGCGCTCGCAAGGCGTATTCCGAGGCGAGAATGAACCCGAAGCCGCGCCTGCCGGAAGAAGAGTGCCCCTGCGTGTTGCGACCGATGCGAAGTCTTCGTTTTCGACGCACTGAAGTGCGACATCACTTCCGCAAAAAAAGTAAAGGTGACCAGAGTAGAAGCGTGCTTTTACGATGCATGACGGCCGAAGGGTGACTGACGTCCCGCGCCGTCAGTGTAACAAGCGAGGCCTTTCGTACTACGAGGGGGTTCGGCTCTTGGGTGCCCTCAGCTGCCTCCTGCCGGACGTTGTAGCGGAAGGCCCGGCACGAAAGGTGGGTTAGAGTCTGGAGGCGGCAACCGTACGCGGTTCGGGTGTGAGGGAAAATGGGAGAGGTGGAGACGAGAGGAGTTTGACTGATGACTGCCGGGCATTTGCCGCGACGTCTTTCTCCCTTGACGACCTCAATGGCATTGAATGCCGATGCGAGCGGCCATCCATCCACTTGCCAATTAGAGGAAGGTTTGTTTCCATCCGGAGTCTTGAAGAGAGTTCGGAGCTGTTCATGCTCGCGACGCGATCACGTGCGTCGGGACCATGGGCGCAGCTGATCGACTAGGTCGGCGGGGCGTGGTTCGATTCATTTTTCCTCGCCGACACTAGCAGGATCAGGCACCCTGGCGGATGCAGAACGCGAAGAGTTGCGCACATATATAGATCTGCGTTGCGTTCCGCGGGTGGGAAGGATACGTGCTTTGCCACAGGATCTCGGCGCTTTGTTGTGGATGGTGTGCTCGACTCTCGGTTTGCCCCTTGTCAATAACGTTGTGCGGGCGCCATTGTAAAGTCGCCTGGGGCGTGCGCCTTTGTGGTTGAAGCATGCTGGCGCAATAGTAGTTGTTGAAAGAGGCGAGCGTCAACACTTTTGGTGCCTACATGACAAAGTCACACTTAGCGGTGAGTGATTCAATTTTATTTTTTACTGGCACGGAATGTGAACACAAAGAAACAAAAATGAACCTCAATATAAAGATGAAGAGCAATATAAGCAGAAGCTGATGGGCTGCTGTCATCCCGGTTGTGAACTTTGACCCCATGCGCTGAGCCAACATATGGCGCTTGCTGTACATGCACAATAAATAATAAAGAAATAAATGAAGCGGTCACGCAGAAATCCAGTGGATACAGGATGTAAAGCAAATACAATGTATTCTTTGGAGTAGTGGGCTGGAAGCCAAAACTTTCATCCTGAAAGAAGGTAAGGCGTTGAGACATTGACACTAGAGAACATAACCAGAAACACATCGGCGTATGTGTTGTCTGGTTGTCAGCATGCTCTTCTATTGTGTCCGTGTTTGCACGCCTTACCTTCTTGCACGATGAGTAATTGCCAACTAGCTGAACTTTCTGTAGTTTTAAGCCAGAATTTTACTGTAAACGGCGAGAATGACGGAATATAGGTCCGGTACGATATACGCTAACACACGAAAATAGAATTTGTCTGTTAGCCACTTGGCGCGTCTGAAAGCTGTTAATTTTAACACCAACACTAGGTGCATTAGCTGATATTGGTTTGGTGCCACAAAATTTTAAGATGAATGTGCGTGTCGTATAGGTGCTGGGAACTTGGCTCACGTCCTAACTTCCTTTTCCTGTGCAGATGAATCCCATTAAAAACAGTTATGCGGCTTTCTCGTCGCACCCTTTTCTTCGTCTACCATTTTGTTTTCCAGTGTTTCCAGCTTGCCAGAGAGTGCTAATTCTTCCATGTCCTCGGTCATGTTTCCGGGTTTGTAGCTTTACTGTCAAACAGAGCGCTCCTTCATTCAAACTGGCACCACTGGTACGGTCGCGACATTCCGCACAAAGTTCACGCTGTTTCGAAGCGGCGTCGGAAATTAAGCGTGACCGAAAAGACACCGCAGAACGCGCTCTCTCCCGCAGCCTCAGGAGTTCGTCAGTGCACTCAAGTTCGCAGCGCCACTGAAGAACGTGGTTCAAGTGACGCCGTCGCAGGCGTTCCGGCTCGTGAACCTCGGGTGCTGTTCCGTGCTCTTTGCTCACTGAAGCCCTTCCTTTCATCCCCCCCCCCCCTTTTTTTTATCTTTCTTTCTTAATTTCGGGAAAAGAAGCTTGGCGGAGTTCTAACCCATCTTTCCTTTTCCCGCGATTCCGAAAAACAGCAAGCACGAAAGAAAGAATTAGAATGGATGAAAGGACGATTTGTAAACTGTCCAGAAACAGCGTCGTGGGCGCACTTCGCACCTCGGTCGCGAGCGAAACGGGTTGTCGCGTGAACAACGTTTTGCTACACGACAGGAGCTCAGCGTGCGAGAGAGACTCATGAATCATCCGCCAAACTGACGGGTGTCGCCTTTCCGAAAGCCCGCGGGTGGTCGCTGGACCACCGGCGACGGGTTTATTGAGTCGACGTGGTGTTGAGGATCGTGTTCGCGTTTTTGGAGGCGGCAGTCCAAACACCTCAGTGACAGTTCGAGAAAGAACACTGGTTTTCTCTTTCTTTGGTGAGTATGCCGAGTCCGCCTTTGGAAGAGTGCGGTCCTGAAGCATGCGCGCCGATTTCCTCTCTAATGTTGTGAATTTCACGTTAACCAACTTACGGCGTGTGCGAGCTACCGGCGCCATAACCATTGTGCTCTGAAATAACTTGTAAAACAGTCTTGTAGTTTACATTCGACGCAATTGTTTGAACCAAGTAAAACTGTAAGCTTGTTACAAACATCTGGAAAAATCCCGCTAAGGCATTTAAGAGCCCGAAGGACTGCAGTTGTTAAAATACTGTTTCTGCACTCTGTACAAAAAAAAAAGAATAAACATATCTTAGAATCATGAAATTAGAAGCATCAATTGAAGATGTCATACTTTCGCTAAGTCATATCTTTATTGGTCATTGTTTCTTGCAAATATTTTAGTTCGCGTTAAATCTTGGCACAACAAAATATCGTGAAATAAAGAAAAACGCTTATAATTCATAGGAAGGAATAAGCCATTGTGCTGGAGCAGTGAGATTGTGCCATTGCACTGTCTTATGAATGCGGCTAAGCAGGCATCTTAGACAGCAGTAGGAAATGTTGATGTAGTATGACAGTGCACGTCGATACAAGGACGTAACATGTGAACACGCATGAGCGCTGTGTTATGTCCTGTGTTCACTGTGTTACCTCCTTGTATCGAAGTGCGCTGCCATATTACATCATGATTAACCAACTAGCCCACCAGTATGTCTTAAGCAAGAAATGTTGTTTCTTGCGGTTCCTGTCTCCGTTGATGCGGCCAACCTGTTATTTCGCACAGTGCTAGTGTACGCGCAGCTCTACCGGTTGCTGTCATCCTAGCCTTCGCATAGTACTCAGGCCGAGCCAAATGTGAGCTTGAAGCAGTGCGTGCTGCACCCGCCCGCGCTTTCTTGTGCCAAGAAAGGCGAACGAGGGCGTGTTTATTTTGATTCCGGTACAACGTGGCGCCCCGTTCGAGCACCGAAGACGCGATGGAGGAGTCCCACTTCGTCTCCCTCTTCACCCTTTGTCACACGCGAGAAGGGATTAAAGGCGTGTAACTTTGAAGCTCCATAAGACGTGGCGCTCGCTTCAGAAGCACGCATTCACTGTTGGCACAGTACTGGTGTTTTCTTAGCCGTTGCACTCACGCTGTTGCACCAAGGTAGAAGGGAAAAAAAAGGCAATGAGATGGTTTCGCGGGGGTCGGGGTGAGGGAACGAGTAAGAAGCGATGTTGTCGGCCAGTGTTCCTTCCTCGCGCATACCTGATTCGGTCAGGACCAAAGAGGCATGGTCGTATCCAATCTATCGTGCGTTCCTACATAGTGGTCAAGGAAAGGAAGACCAACAGTCCGCCACGCATCCCTATTCCAATTGCTTAGACTAGGGCACCGCCGCATCCGTAGGGTCACTGGACCTGCGCACCTGAAACAACTTGGAGCCGCACGTCTTAGAAGGGAGCCGCCGGGGTCGATCGACGGCGAGACCACTTTGAGTATGCGCGTGCACAGGGGTCGCGTAGCGGCACAATGGCCGAGAAAATAACTTGGCTCGGGGTGGGCCATTCTAGCCGCATTCAGAACGAAAGAGAGATATACCTAGAGCCTACGCTTCTCGCCGTTCCTCCTTTCTTTCGCGCTCGGCAGGCCCTACTACGACGACGGTGCGAGGAAGGACGCCTTTGAAGTTCTGCGCTCAGCGCCTTTTGTCACCACAACGCCTTCGCTTCGAATAGGTGTGCGTCTACAGACAGCTTACAGCGCGAGCTCCCTCCAGCCTAGAAAGACCTGCGGACAGTAAACGACCTGGTTTGCGTTATGCGATTTGTACTAGCGTGTTTGAGAAGAGCATGGCGATTTGGTTTCTTGCGTGGTTCTTTCCTTTTTTTGTAGTCAACAAATCTTTATTTCGATTCCTTTTTGCGAGCACGCCTTTCGGGAAAAAATAAAATAAAATGAAAACATCAAGGTTGAATAGGGGAAAAAAAAGAAGGGCGAAATACGAACCGAAGCTAGAATTTTTCGTGTCTAAGGAGCCATTGACCGCAATTTCCGATTTTCCTGTTCAACGATTCCGCATGTGATGCGTGGCTCGGAAGAAGATGGCTATCTCGTCTTCGGATTCCTACTGAAAAGTCGTTCTTTGCAGGTTCGATTGAAATTCAGAGGTCAGCACCCTAAGGTACATTGAAGAAAAAAATAAACACCAACTGCTTGGTAGTTACCCTTGAAGCATAAAAAACTGATCTGTTATCTGTGGCCTATAAATACGTCACAGCACTGGCCTGTTCAAAACAACTAGCATAGACTTAGTAGAAAACAGCGGGGAACAGAAATATTCCACGATAAATTAATCTGCATGGACGTTACTTCATTCATACCGTTTTCAATTGAAACCGTGCCTGTTACTGGCAGATTCGACTGAGAGCGCCTGTGGAACAAAGCCAGACGTGTGTGGTTTCACCCCAGATTATCAGAGGTGGTTCGATGAGGAGAGCTAACGCATAATCATTTTAAGGGCTCTGGCATGCCTTCGATGTTTTCTATGAGAGAGACCGAACTTGCACCATTTTTCAAAAGGGAGGTATCTTGGACCTTCGTATGTCTTAAACTATAACAACGGTTCTTAGATGTTTAGTTGGCCGCTTTCTCTCACTAAGGTATGGATAAAAAAATTGGAGGACGCTTAAGCTTCGCCTTTAAGAGTGGAATGCGATAGCATTCAAAGATCCCTGACTGTTTGTAAGGCTTCGCGGCAATTGCAGCTTTCTTTCTTCTGCACCTTCGCCTCGGCGCGCCGCTGCCGAGGAGGCGAGCGCTATCCGGATGGTGTTTTTGCAAGGAACCCCGACCGGGGCGCGTCGCTGTATGAATGGTAGAAATGCTGGAAAAGGGTTTTGTGTTTAGGTTCCGTGTAACAGAATTAGGTTTTCTCGTATATTCAAATTACAATCCGAAGCTATCATACCTGTAGGTTGTGGTTAAGTCGTGCTTTACAATTTTTTTGACGCATTTTACTTTGAGAAATTAAAATAGTTCACCAGCGCCTCTGCGCCACGCGGAGGTCCTGCGTGGTCGGGGTGGCTTGGGATTATTTTCTTGGCCGCGGACGCCAACGCCGGATTGTCTGAGACACGGGGCCCTTAACGCTGTCGCGTTAATTGCGTCAAAAATACCAGGAGGATTGATGACACCTTTGAGTTGCCCCCCCCCCCCCCCCCCCCGAAGTTTATGTGATCTAGCTCTGCTGTATTTGCACCGTATTCTAAACGTGCTTAGTTAGGTGGATCAACTGCTAAGTTCAAATAAATATAAGTCAATAAATAGAATTGATGATGATGCGATGATGATGATGATGATTATGATGGTGATGTTGACGCTGTCTGTATTTTTGAAATTGGCATATAAGTGAGCTGCTTCAATAACGATTCCTCAACATGACCAAAGGGCGCCCGTTCAACCCCTCGACTACATTTCCCACCAAACCGTGTTCCTAACTTCTCCATCCCAGTGTGTGCGGGTTGGCTCAAGTGGCGGCCTAAGCAAGCTTCAGCACATGATTGGTTGTCATTATTATTCAAAAGGGCGGAAGGGAACAGATAGGCCACGGCATTTGGGACCTCACTGCAGTCTCTTGTACATACTCCCTTCCTTCCCTTTTCGGCCAATGTGTTTCACCGATAGCATTGCGAAATCGACACCTTCTGTATAAATTATTTTTCTTCTTGCGTAGATCAACAGGTAACGTCTTTCTGAAGTTACAGGACTCTCCATATGTGCATCTTCATATGAGATTAGTTTTGCTTTCAGGCGAATCATACAGGGATAATACTTCTTTTTTCGGTAAAAAATCGTGTTTGAACGTGAGCGCACACTTTGTAAGAAGAGCAAGTACCTCGTATGTTTTCAATTTATGAAACCCCTGAAGAAAGCCTTTATCGAAGTTAGATTTTATGGGGCACTCGGAATATTCCTCTAGTGTCACCATCGCAAGCTTTCTGTGAGGCACAAGAGTGGCGCCAGCGCAACACATGCGATGCCTTCGATACTCTTCCACTGAAGCGTAATTACATTGTTTACCTCATTTCACTCTGATCGACAGTGGTTAAGTGCTCGAAAATGCGCTTGCTTTATCCGTCCGTCCGTCCATACCGTTACGCTGACGACGATTGTCGTCACCGATGTTATCATGTCGTCAGCAGGCCACCTCGCCATCTTCAGCTTCACCACCGTCATATCGCCAAAAAAGAAAACGAAAAAATGAAAACAAATTTGTTTATCACCAGTCGATACATTGCAAACAATCCGTGTCCCAGCAAACCGCGCTTACATACATATATTGAATAGCATTTTAACCGAATCAATTGTGCCAGTGAACGCATATCTGTTCCACGTAATCAAACAATAAATCACTATACGCAATAACTGCATAATAAATTGTCGCCTCGTGGGTCTCTTTGAAGGACACCTGCTAGATAACTTAACACTGCATGATATTCAACGGTCTTATAATAGAGATGGAACGTCCAAGTTGTTGCAACGCGTCAGGCGGTACATACCAATGTGGGAGCAAAGGACGTGGAGGGAATCCAAAGAAGCGCCTAAAACAAAGCTTTGTCTACCAACGCAGGGATTCCAACTCGTGACACTGCAGCAATGTGCGCGCGCGATAGCCGGACGCACCGACCACTGCGATATCGATGGCAATTTGTACAAGTGGTAGCGCTCCATGAGAGTGGTGCCGTCTGTGTATGGATTTCGGAAGCCACCACAGCCAATAATGTTGTGGATGAGGATGACGTTGTGCGCGTCGTGCACAGAGATGAAATTGTTTTTGATAAGATGGTGGTGTATGGATGTATCATGTTGTGAATGATTCTGTTTTTATCACTTTTCTTCTGAAAACTTAAGCGCGTCATTTTTCTATACAATTCAAACAATTTCGCTTGTGAGAGACCAACCCGGATTCGTGAAATGCCTT
Organism: Dermacentor silvarum; assembly: GCF_013339745.2. NCBI lineage: Eukaryota > Metazoa > Arthropoda > Arachnida > Ixodida > Ixodidae > Dermacentor > Dermacentor silvarum. Next base: position 186,438,955 of record NC_051154.1, on the reverse strand, counting down.
AATTTTGCCGCGAGGGTATGCATGGTGAGCATAATATGATTAACATGGCTAGTTCTTTTTTTCATTCTCTGAATTCTGCTTGTTATTCTATTGATATAAATGTGCCATGCTTTTTTCCTACTTTTTAGAAGCATTGCTATGCACATAGTGAAATCTCTTTTATTTGCAAGATTGGGTGTGCGATGCGCATGGTGTGATGCGCATTGTGTATTGTATGTCATGTATGTCATACCATGTCTGTTTCTTTTTTTTTTACAAGCCCGTTATTTCAGGCTGTGTGATCTCCCCCTCCCACCTTTTTAATTCCCTTTTTTTTTTCTTTCACGAGATTCGGTAAACGGCACGCATGGTATGAGGCACATTGCTGTGTTTGTGTCGCCCCTTCGTATTGCTGGTTTACGTTTTAGTGCTATGTTTTAGTGCTAAGTATTTGATATTATTTGCTGATATTTGTACGCATTGCTTTTCCTTTAGTTATTTTTAATGATCACAAAATTTTGCCCCTCCTGTTCGGCCGCTGTTTTGGGCCTGCAACATTCTGTAAATAAATAATTAGCCATCGTCCTCGTCATCTTTAAAACAGCGTCTCGACAGCCTAAACAAGGTGTACTATAAGGATGATGACGAATTTCAAACGTGGCACGCATCCCGAATGGAGGATGCGCCAATAAACGGGCGGGAACTATCGGCAGCATTATTGCCTACTACGACGTCGCTACAACCGTGCCACAATTTATTCTACATATGGTAGCTAACACGATTCGCAGCGACCAAGTGCCCGAAATATCAGCGCTGCCAGGCCATACTTACTTTCAATTACAGCATTTTTCAACTAAAGCCACCCCCCCATCCATCCCTCAATTATTCTATAAACTCCGGATTCTTGGCCGTTGCCCCGCAGTGGGCGAGCGAGCGTCATTATTTGAGGAACGAACAGGCCAGCAAACAAGATGGAGGTCTTCACGGGGAAAGAATGCTGCTGACGCAGTAAATGAGTTCAGAACAAAAGAAACTGCTGAAGTCTGCTGCCGTTTTCTTCGGCGGCACACCTGTGAATGCGTTATAGTGCATTATTCGCTGTAAACAAAACCGGCTAATGGTATCGAGTTCGCCATCCGTCACGCAGTAGCAAACATTTTCATACAACAGTATCAATAGAACGTGCGATGGTCGAGTGGACAGGGATTTGTCAGGGCCTCTTAGTGCGATGTTATGTACGACTTCGGCCCGTTTTAGTAGCCTTTTATGTTAATTCTGGCTTCATCTTCCCCTACCACCCCGGCACTACCACCTAACAAGAAATAAATAAATAAATAAATAAATAAATAAATAAATAAATAAATAAATAAATAAATAAATAAATAAATAAACTATGTCTTAGTTATTTTCATTCTGTGTTAGTTTTTGCTTGGACAAGTTTGTTTTCTCTTACAAGAACGCAACATACACAAAGATTGCATGACCGCTCTGTGGCACATTAAATGTGGCGCCGGGTGTGCTCACACAGTGAGCGACATATGGAGCCATCATTTCTCCCGTGTTCACGCGCCACACGCGTTTTCCCGTTTTCGGTCCACAGCATACGCGCGGTCATTGCCTCCAAGTTCAGAGCGCACAACCAATGCATAGTGCATTTAAAGTTCATAAACTGCGTTAAACAGTGCGTAGCAACCACGTGGGCGTCGTAGCAGGCAGAATGAATTCCACGGCTTGGATAAGCCGTGCAGTTTAAACGCATTGGAACAACGCCGGCGTGCTGTGGCCAGGGGCGTTGCCGCGGCTTTTTGACAGAGACCAACCACGCCCCCCTTTGGGGCCAGTTTCTTGTTGCCAGTGCGGAAGTAGTGGGTGCCTTTTAGCGTGCGGACCGGCCGGACCGGTTTTCACCCGACCACGAAGCAGTTTCACTCTAGGCATCAGGACCCGTGGCTCGTCTGGAACTGGCTCACTGATGCTTCACTGGGCACCATGTCCGCGTATACGATGTCGTTTTCTACAGCGCGCGAAGGTCTGCGCGCTCTGCGGACTGCTAACGGCCCACCTTCTTCTTTTTTATTTTTACCGGTCCGCGACAAGTAGCGCTCAGTATATTTAGAAAAGAATGATTTATGATTTGTACCCTAGCTTTTTAACCTGCTCTCTTCGGTATTATCGAAACAAGTACGCCTAAAACGAATGAAACGTACGAGCACGTGGGCCTGGAGCTCACGATAGCTTGTGCCTGAAAACCTTCACTCGTAAATAATCTGAGCCGCATGCATGATGCTGCAACATGTGATTGTGCACTATATTTGGCATTTTCGTTTTCTCCCTCTAAAAAAGAAACCCACAAGTTTGCAAATAGCGCATTACTGTCATGATTCCCGGTGCGCGAGATTCAGACACGATACAAGTATTAATATCTAAACCCATATTTGAGCTTCACTGCACAGTGCATAATGTAACAGAACAGGCACGTTAGCAAAACAGGGATCTGCTACCTTACCTGTTAGCCGAGGTGTTCACTCCAGAGAGGTTTAAGGAGCTCTAGCACCTGACAATGTTCATTTGAGTAGCTGTTCGCTAAACCTGCAAACAGTGGGTCTTCATCCCACTAGACCGAAAGGTTTACGATTCTTGGCTTTGTCTGCCCCACCATCGAGCCCTTAAATTGTCCAAATCTGCCTGCATTTCTAGTTTCAACATTTATGCCCTTGGACATATTTCCGTAATACGACAAGTCAAGAAATGTGGTACCTATGAAAATATGTCTCGGTGACTTGAATGCTGTCAAAATTAGGCGCTTGCGGCATCTTGTGTCCAGTTCAGTTTCGTGTTAGAGCTTTAACCCTTAATTATCACTAGTGTAACCCTGCGTGCCCCACAAATCATATTCGCTTCCATACGGCAAGGCACGTCAGGTATACAAGCAAAATGTTTAACAAAATCAGTGGCACTGCGTTTTCAAGTACGTCTCTCTGTTCTGTACAGGGTGCCCACTTACAACGAAGTCCCGTCCCCACCTTATGGTCAGAAAGAAACGACACTAAACAAAGAGAACCTTGTGAATGGCATACCATCCAAAATCAATGCGAGAACGTGGGCTATATACAGTACAGAAATAGATTCAGCCAACAAAAAAAGCAGACAGTTAGAAGCAGCCGAATGATAAGTGCGACAGCGTCTATCTACGGACTCAGAAGCAAAAGTTGGCAGAAAATAGCCGGAGCACTGTTTCACCTTTAGAGGTGGATTTCTGAAACAAACCAAAATTACCTGCTTGAGATATTACAATCACCTGGTAGCGAATTGGGAAGATTCACTAACCACTGAAATATTCACTATAGGGTATATGTGGGAATTGCAAAATTGAAGCCGAGCTGTAGTGAAGTCATACCTCCTTAACACCACTCGGAGATATCTGTCGTCACCGTCGTTAAAATACATTGGGATTCCAGTGAACCCCAATGCATTCCTCTAGCAGTGTTTAAAAAGCGTCCCTCAGTATTTGAGGGACGCTTTTCAGTATTTAACAGTAACGCCCATCCATTTATTTCTAGGTTTTGGGCACGGATATCTCGAAAGTGGTGAACGGCGATGCGGACAAGGAATCGCCACAAATAAAGGTTTTCTTCTTCGAAAGGGGTCTTAGTGTTTCTGCTAAGCGAACATGGCTTCAGTTATGCTCGGTTTCACTTTCGCAATTCCATCATGCACTTTATAATTAATAATTAGAAAGTTTCTCAGTAAATTCTTTAATTAGCTATTTGAAAAATGTGATTTTTTTTCTTCAGGTAACGTCCAGTTTTTCAGGTAAACCAATTCAACAGGTCGAATTGAGCTATGCTGTTTGCGATCGTATAAACTCTGTCTGAGATTTTAAAAAAACCTATATATATTTACAATATCTTGCGCGAAGAAATTATTGAGTGCTCTCAGACTTACTGCCGAGGAGGTATATACGTTTGTACCACCTCATAAAGCATTACTGAAGAGTATGACCCAGAATTACAAGAATATATGAAATCGCCATTTTCAGCAGCAAATAAGCACAATTATGTCGAGAAAATTTCAGTAAATTACTGGGGAATGCAGAAGTGACTTGGCGAATTTAAGCCAAATACACCTTCAAGGGGTGGCAATTGGCCAGTCTAATTTAGGGGCGAAGGGGTGCCGCGAAACCATATTAGCAGGAGAGGGCTAAGAAAGGTTTTCGCTCCCTCTTCATATAGTACAATGGTTCATGATTATGATGCAGTGCATGATATTGGCCATTGAATTGTGCTGAACGCTGTACGGTGCCATCAGCTTTTTTCAATACGAGTTCAATTCGCAGCGTTTTTGGTAAGTGCCGTACATATCCCCTGTTTACGACTCGGATGCAAATGATTGAATGTATGAATTGCGGGCGTTAAAATGATAATGAAAAACAAATTAAAAATTTTATTTTCGCGACATTAAGTCATATGCTCAGTTCATTTTTTTTAATTTCTTAACGTTGCATAAAAATTAATGTGTTTTTTTAAATAAACATCTATAATAGCTGCTCGGCGCCCGTTGCAAGCCGCAAGTTCTGTAAGGTAAAACGAACAGTTCCGCACCTTCAACTTACATGCCGTTCGCTGTGTCCATGCCGTTTCTTAGTGCCCGCTGACAAAGGAGTCTTTGATAACAAGCCAAAATGAAGAGGCGGGATATGAGAAGAAAAGCGGCGCCTCATATACGTGAAAGGGATTAAAGGGGGTCGGGTATGGCCGTAAAGTCTCAGCACGCCCCTGACAAAGCGGTAGATTATTTCCGGCTGCTGTGCCACCAACTGAAAAATACATTATAAAAAAGACGGCTTTGAGTCAAAACCAGTTTGTCACGCCGGTTCATTGACGGGTGTGCGTTTAATAGGGCAACTTCGCATGAACAAGACAATGGTAACCTGCCCGTGGAGCTTGAGTTAAAAAAACAAACAAAAAAAAAAAAAAACAGAACCTTTATTACCTGTCGAGGTTCCCGGCTTTCTTTCCTTCTTTCTTTATTTCTTTCTTCCTTTCTTTATTTCTTGAGCGCGTGCACTAGTTGCTTGTAGACAATATGGGCAAGCAACTTTCCCCGCGTCATTGCAGATTGATGGTGAAGCCCGTTTATCGGCTGTGCATTACTGTCGAGCCCAAATGAGCGCGTAAAAATCACCGGGTTGCTTAGAGGAAGAGTAAGTAGTATATCGTATGGGAACTAATTCACATCTGCAGATCATCTTGCTTATTGTTACAAATGGCTGGTAAGTTGCAAGCCGCAAGTTCTGCAAGTTAAAACGAACAGTTCCCCACCTTCAACTTACCTTGTTCGCCTTGCTATCCTAACCCCTACCATCACTAAATGCAATGCACTGCCAGTAAATCCGGAAAATTACAGTATTTGATTACAGCATGCTGCAGACTCCATTGAAAGTAAGTCAAGATGGTAGAATGATCCTGTGTGCATTTCCCATGAGGCTCCGCAGTTACAGAGCAATTGAAATTCTATCAATTGTGTAGTCAGTCTTGTCGCGTTTTTCATAAAAAGATCTGCATCAGCGCCACAAACTGCATGCACACACTTATCTATTGACTGCAGCTGTTACGAGGAAGAAAAAAAAACTGTTCCTTCAGATTAACGGACAATCTGTCGAACATCCAGTTCAACTGCCTCCAGTGCCTGTAATAAATTGTATTTTTGTAGCAACAATGCACTATAGAATGAACTGGATTCATATTGGTGGAGCAGAATGTTCAAGTGACCCGAAGCTCAATGTACTTTGTTCTTTCCTCGCCGCTATCTATACGGAAGTGGCAAAAACAAATCACTTACACAAATGGCTGCACCGTGCTTTAAGGGGTTAAAGAGGCCAATCTCTGTAGGGAACTAAAGAAGCGCACAGGAGATGGCTCGCTTTCTATTGTATATTGTGTATAGCAGCAACACAGACACACAGAAAAAAAGGCGAATTTCCACTAGGCCGCTACGGCGCCATTCAAGTAGGTTTATACAGGTCGTTTTGTGCTAAGGTATTTATTGCATGACTGCAGCAGCAAGACCGCGCATCCTACATGGATGTTGCCGGGTACAAACTAGCTGTTGCAATGGCGCATGGGCTAACGTTAATAACGTGAATGCACACGAAATAGCAGAACGTGTGCCACCTCCATTTTTGACCCGCGGTGGTGGCGTAGTGGCTATGGCGTTGCGCTGCTAAGCCCAAGGGCGTTGGATCAAATCCCGACGGCGGCGGACGCATTTCGATGGGGGCGAAATGCGAAAACACCCTTGTACTGTGCATTGGGTGCACCACAGGTGGCCAAAATTAATACGGAGTCCCCCCACTACGGCGCACCTCATAATCCTATTGTGGTTTCGGCAAGTAAAATCCCAGAATTCAAATCTCCATTTAGCATTTTCACATGGCAAGATTTCACCCATCACGACCGATACCTGCTACTCTGATACTTATATCTACGTTCTTTTCTACATTTCAACAATACTTAACACATGCTTATAGAGCATTCGACACATTGAGTACGATGGTTAGGATGCAAGTATACTTCACTTTTTTGGTCCATTCATTGTTATATCTCCATAGCACAGCGAGTGCTCCGAACACGTGGCACTTGAAGTGTAAAGCATAGCCCTGGTCTTACTTCGACATCTCTTAATGCTCTCCTCATCGCTCTCCACATTAAGCGAGTGGGCTTGCGTAAACAGTAATGACATTATATGCGTCCCCCTTGAACAATGCAATAGACAAACCATAATCAGATGCCCCATTATATATACGTACGTGCGGTGCATGCACGTGTCCTCCATCTTACTGCTGCTCGCACCACACGTGCAGCGTGGGGAGTGCGTCATCAGGCGATTGGCCAGGGCAGCTGCACGTGACTGCGTCAGATCATCCTACGGACCTCACCGACGGGCATTCACGATGAGGGTCAGGCTCTGTCTGTGTTATACTTGACCAAACATATGGAAAGGGGTACTTTGTGTCCGAGTAGTTGCTTGCACGGCCCGGAGGACAACTGGAACCAAGCAGGAGGCGGGTGCTCTTTAGAGACGTCGAAGTTGAATGCCGAAACGTGTTGGAATTCGTCCCCGCACTTGAAGCGCACACTAAGGTGTCTTGGTTGCTCAGACACCACAGCAGTCATCCAAGAACTTTATCACAGCATGATGAACGTGCCAGCCACATTCCTGACAGTATGGGCTTGTGCGTTGGCTTACTGGACGGGCTCAATAAAATACAAGAGACTGTATCGAACAGTCCTGCCAACCGTATACCTCGGCGCTGTGATAGCGTGAATGCTAGCGCCGAGGTGAGTATTTTTTATTTTGTTTGTGAGAACTAAATGGGTGGAGTTAGACCTAAATTTTTATCGGTTGACGCACTATGAAGCGATATAGTATAGCGGGTGAGCATACTGACCCATGAAGCAATGTGCTGCCTGCTCCAGTGATCAATCAATGAATGGTACGTGGCTTCAAATAAGCACATCCAATGGAACACACATTTCCACCAGATAATAAAGCCGCCGAAGTCTTGTAAATAGTCCCCGCCTGTGAAGGATATATATATATATATATATATATATATATATATATATATAAATTCATGTAGAATAAGTAGAATTTCGTCTAGTAATCTACGGAGCATAGTAATTTGGGGGGGGGGGGGTTGCACTCGGACCAATCATGCTATAAAGACTGGACTGAGTACGTTTCCATGGCGGAGCCTTTTGTATCACTTGATGCGCGTTGCTTTTGCCATAAGCTGCATGAATAAAGATTTTTCGGTCACTTAAGAACTACGCGATTCATCTCAGTGTTCGACCAACCATGCCTAACTGAAGAAAGCCATGAGGCACATGCATGTGGTGTCAATTTTTTGGAACTAGGGAACAGCCCGAAAGACGAGGACGCAGAAGAGACACACAACGACCACATGTAGCGCTGGTTGTTGTGTGCCTCTTGTGCGTCCTCATCTTTCGCGATGTTTCTTAGTTCAATATATTCAACCAACTACCCGACACGTTCACTTTATTAGTCAAAATTTCGGTTGATGTCGCGAAACACAACAACAATGATGCTACTGTCGATTCGTTTGTTTCTACATATCTCAAATAACCAGGAACAGCATATTGGTCACCTGCACCTGTGGAAGCCTGCCATGCTTTCAGATAACACTTGGGTGCATTCCGACCACCACTGCAGTCTATATCATCCATCATCATCTATGTCAACTTACAGAGGCAGTTAGTGAGGCTCACAGAAGCCTCACACACTGCCTGTATACTTAAGCTTACATACGGGAACAACCCTTGATTTTTTACAAGACGAAGGAGGGAATTCTAGCTGATATCCATAGGTCATTAAGAAGCTTCAGTAAAATATTTGCACCTACAAACTCGAGGTTTCTCAAAGCAAGATGTGTCACCCTGACAGTTCCTGCTGCAGTCTTCTGACGATGCGATACGAGCTCGTTCTACAGTTCACCCACAAAAATCGTCGATCTATAGTTCTGGATGTGACGCCAATTGATGGAAACATCACGAAGCACAGCGTCCCTGTAACATTCAAAATTTGGAGCAAAGTACGACTGAATCTTTTTTTTTCGTTGTTGGTGCTGTTGTTGTTAATGAGAAAGTTATGGAGAGAACGTGGATTCTTACATTCACTGAAACTCACACATTCACTGACATCAAGGACAGTTACTGCTACTGCTAAACAAGGGAGCAGTATTCTATAAGTAGTAACATATATTAAGTACAAATATTTTTTGAAAAAGAAAGTATGCATTATCCTATAGTGTGTTATGGTATGGTACTCTCACACTGAAAAAAGTGTGTGTAAATAATGTAACTTTTTTATAGGGCGCACTTGTTCGTAGAAAGACGAGCAACACTCAAATCAGAACGATAACGGCGAGCACAGTCATTGGTCGTCGAATCTGAACTCATGGGTTAAGTCCATCAGATGTCTATACATGCGTCACCGTACATTCCCAAATAATAGCTGATGCTCACATACATTCGACAATATTCAATAATATTCACGTTCCACGCGCCCGCAATCTCATTAGGCAAGATTCTTGCTCTATTAGAAACGGCGACAACTTTCAGGACATTTCGAATATCTGTAGGCGCATGAGTCGCCGCCGAGCGAAAGCTTGGTCACAGTGACAATATGGTGAAAAATGGTCACCGGCAAAAGCGAAATCAATGAACGAGTGACAGTATTCACTGGTGAGTGCATGTTGTTGCTTCTGAAGGAGGAGAGTACAGCCTTGTATTTTTAGGTGCACTCTAAAATCTATAATGCATTGCACGTGGGCAGATCGAAATATCGGTGCAAGTTCTTTCATACAGATGCCTGTTTCTCGATATCCCCGCACAGAATAGATATATCGTGACAAGAACATCGTCCGACCATGCGCACTAACTCGCGAACATCAAAGCACATACGTGTGCCACGCAGAATCGGCGAATGCTCCTCAACTGCAGGGCGCGCGGAGCGTATCCTCTTGACCATTGTCCGCTCGCGTGGAGTGCAGCCACGTGTCCCTCCCGTGCCCCCTTCCGCCGCCCGCCAAAACGTCAACGCGCGGTGCGTCAGTGGCCCGCGAACATTTATAACCCTTTGCGACCATTTATCAAGCAGATCCCGAGCCGGCTGCACGGGGCCCCGCGCGCGTCACTGTGCACTGCCGACTCTTTCCGCTCGGCTTGTGTACCTTGTGCGTGGGCGAATGCCTTGAGCTGGCAATTGGCTACTATGGTTCTGTACAGCACTGTACGGGCTGCAAGAAAGGGTGAACAGAATACAGAGCTGCGTCTGCAACTTTTATCTCGATTTGACGCGTAATCGTGAAATCGGCCGACGTAAGACAGAACGAGTAATCCGTGGTATAAAACGTTAAGCTGCGAGCCCCGGAGGATGTGTGACCGTTCTTCATCAAAAGACAAAAATATGTTCGGCGCTTCTTCAGCAAGAGTTTATAAGTGCTGTTTGATACACAGCAGTACCGTAATACTTTTGTATCGCGCGGAACACGGCTTCTCGGATGCAAGCGTGAAATACTTCCTATAAAAAATTAGGCGGAAGGAGACAGCGCTGTAATCACACTTCTGGTTCTTTAGAGGAAAGGAAGGCCGAAGTTTCCGCCCTGTTGCACAGAACTAAAGTGACAGAACATCCACGGACCCCTATCGTCGCTAGTGGCAGTGCGCACGCAGTCGTCGTTTGGCGTCCGTTCTTTACTCTGGGGAGTCGGGAGTGAAAGGGAAGGAAGGACCCGCTCGTCGTAACAATGGCAGCGGTACGGCACACCGACCTGTTACGGGTTTGGGAAGCCAAGCGCGTTGGGTGAAGAGTGGAGCTCTCGATGCCTACGGCGCGTCCATAAAGCCGTTGACCGGTCCGTCGACTCGGTCGCACTGTCCAGCGGTACAGGCATACATACAAACAAGAACGGCTGCCACGCAGTTTGTTCGCGTGCATCCCTGGGTGCGCACTTCTCTCGGGGTGCTGCCTGTATCCGCCGAGGTTCATAAATCTGGCCGTTCTTTCTCGTCCCGCGCGGTACGCATCCCGGGACTTTCTTCAGCTGCGTTTGTGTTTGTCCACTCGCGCGACCATTATGCGCCGCTCCTGCGTGCGCGTATTTTTTCCCCCGTTCCTAGTACTGCACTACGGAAAGCTACAGCGCTTGCATAGAATGCACCGGTGGTTAGGCCGGATCAACAACCGTAGCGGCAAAACAGCGTTGGCAGCCCCCATTGGTAGTTCTGTTTCAATGATTTGTTGGGACATATCTTCTTCTTTCTGGGGTTTTACGTGCCGAAACCAGTTGTTGGAACCTATCTCTCTGAAGTACTCGCCTTTATTCGTGCTTGCAATGGAGCGGGCTTCAGCAGAGATTTCTTGCGAAAATTAAGTATCACATTATTTTCATAATGTGATACTTCACTTTCGCAAGCAATCTTTGCTGAAGCCCGCTCCATTGCAAGCACGAATAAAGGCGAGTTGATGATGACCACGATGATGATGATGATGATGATGATGATGATGATGATGATAATGAAAACAGCGACGATGGCACTGATAAGCCCTGGCAAAGACAATCTATGAAAAAATATCCGGAAAGCAAATTTTCGGTGAGTGCCTACGAGAATTGCTTTTGGCAAACTTTACTCTATGTATCAAGTTTCTGTTCGCTGATTTAGTTTTATACAGATGCCTATTTCTCGATTTGCGTGAATACTCAGAGAAACAGTACCTACTTGTATAAGAAATTTGGGAAGCCAAACTGGTTTAAAAGGGGCATCGTATACGTAGAAACTCAGCACTCTCTCTTGAGGTATTGACTGCTTAGGCTGTTTTCTGCATAATTAAGGCGAAAGCCTTAAATGGCTCATGGGTGGAAAAATCCGACGACCGTCCAGCGTTATTGCATCAAAATTGAAGTGACATCTCAGGTGACGTCTCATATACATTAAGGAAACTTTTATCATGAGTAGAAGCAAGGTCGAAATGACTATGGAAGCTACGAACATAGCTACATTTCGTGACGCATGCGCCAGTGAGCCATCAATTCCTTTATCAATAATAGAGCTCGATTACCTCTGTTTGCGTTGAACGGACAACCTTCTGAATAATCAGTGTGGCCACAAAAGTGCCTGCGCGTGGTTTTCCTTGTTTTGTTAATATTTGCCGAGCAATGTATACGTGTCTTATGACATTTTGAGGAATATAAGCACACCTGCGAGAACTGGAAACAAATCTGTTGTTGTAAGTTAGCGCTGTGTGTTTGTCTAATGTGCCTTTCCGTGTCTCTCTCATCCTGCCTGCGCTACAGGAAAGTAGACCAATGAAAAAGAAAGAGAAAGCCGCGACCATTCTGACGTGCCATTAACCTCGCAGAACCAGTGGCGATGTCTAGGTGACCGAAGGAAAATAACAAGATAAAATCTAGTAAAGACAAAACAAATAATAGTAAGTAAAAACGCATTCGAATGAGACTGTCAAAGTAATTTAATGAATGTCACGGGAGCGCGCGAGCTTTCGCCTTCATTCTCTTTAGCATATGCTAAAGTGACTGTCAACTTATGTGTCTTTCTACGAGTACTTTTTAATCTGACATTTTTTTCGCAGAGTAATTAATCTTAAAAAGCCACCCACAGCATTAATGTGAGCACTGGCAGCAGACTAATTAACCTGCATTGTATGTTTTCCTCGCCCAAAGCGCAATAGTACGCGAGAAGAACACTAATTCCACTTTCCACAAAGGTTTTGCGTGCTGTGAATTATGTGTGTAGTCGAAGATTTTATTACTGCTTGTGAAAACTTTCCTCTTGAGCAGCTCTCATGTCGAGACAAATCTACTCAAGTAGACTTACGGATCATCGAGATGCAGGACCTTCACAAGAGAGAGAGAAAATTTTAATAATAAGAAAGGCAGAGATGTCGGCCTGAGGCACATTTCTCTATAGCCAGCTACTCTGCGCTAGGAGAAGGGGAAGCGAATGTGAAAGAAGAAAACTGACAATGACGAAAGAGGGAGGAGGCAAATCACATAACGGGCAAGTCAACTCATAGCCTAGGGTTGAGGCCGATACTTAAAAAATATCAAGTATTGCCTGAAAATTAGATTTGCAGTCACGCAAATGGCCTAATATAAAGTGCTGTGTCAACTGAAGATAATTATTTGGTCAAAGGGCAACAGGCAATGGATGGGCACGCTTTATAAGCGTAGTCGAGTTAAGCAGCATTACGCGAGGCAGTCTAGATTAATATGTTTAGGCATCGTAAAGGCTACTGCTATTGTAAAATTTGCCTTATGTTACCTATTCATTCGTCGGTTTGAGATAAGGACGTCAGGGTACAAGGCCCATTTGGAAAGCACATGTCCTGCCAAATCGGCTGGCTCACCTCTGATGATTGCGCTTTGCCAAATGTGAGCCGTCTTCACATTAGAGAACTGAACAATAAAGCATAGGCGGAAACAACGGCGAGGCTCTGGGTCCCGAGCGCCCCCCGTAGTTTCCCTGGGAAGGGGAGACTTTTCAGGTAGACAGGTAGACCAGAATTATTAAGTTGGAGGACCCTGTTGACATACTTGTTCATTGGAATTCCTTCCCGCTTCCCTTACCCACAGAATAGCGTAACAAATCAGACATTCGTCTATTCAACATCTCTAACCTTTCCTATCCTTGCTTTCTCTCTCGGTCTTCAGCTTCATTCGATGGCTGTAACACGAATCGGTTCGCGTTACACGACCCTGAAAAACAGCGCAATGGCACCGTGCGCAGTAGCTGTAAGACCAAGGAGGCACGATCATATCATCACAGACGGTAGCATGGGAGTAGTTGCAGCTGAAGTTGCAGCGAGGAGCGTAACCGATGAACCCACGCAAGCGCAAATAAAATAAATAAACGGCCGCCATGGCAGCAACGTAAGGTGCCATATATGAAAATCACGCAGAGACGGTGCTTAGCGCCTAAAGTTCTTTACGTAACCAGACGGACGTATACGCTTCTGCATCACGCGGTGGCGGGCGCCGCGTGAAGGATGTGGCACGGGTTTTCAGCCATCAGCACGTACAATGTGCAGAGCAGGGAAGAGCGGCGAGTCGACGCAGCAACGAATGAACACAAACCTTTATCAGGCTGTCACCCGTAACACATTTGCGTGAATACTTCTGCCATATCACCTTTCTGCTATTATTAATTTGATATCAAGATTTGCCATGGTGCCTCAGTGGCAATGTCGTTCTGCTCAGGAGCACGAGGTCGTGAATTCGATTCCTAACGCGGCTGCTGCATTGTGATGGGGGCGAAGTTCCTTCCCTTGACTTGACGGCAGCCGCGGAGCGCATCGCACACGTTTCTAAACAGCTCTTCTGCAATTCCCAGGTTTTCACCGTGGACTAACAAGCAAATGCGGAGCGTACAACGTTTGCGGAACTGCCATTCTCTTGTGCCAAACCACGCCGACATCGCCCGGACCAGAGGCCTTTCTTCTTTGAAATTGGCGCGGCAAGAAGTTGGACACTGACGTGTGCATTCCCTGCCGGCGTGGATCAACAATCTTGATCATTTCGTGGGGCGTTTCCCATCACTTGACGGCAGCCGCGGAGCGCATCGCACACGTTTCTAAACAGCTCTTCTGCAATTCCCAGGTTTCACCGTGGACTAACAAGCAAATGCGGAGCGTACAACGTTTGCGGAACTGCCATTCTCTTGTGCCAAACCACGCCGACATCGCCCGGACCAGAGGCCTTTCTTCTTTGAAATTGGCGCGGCAAGAAGTTGGACACTGACGTGTGCATTCCCTGCCGGCGTGGATCAACAATCTTGATCATTTCGTGGGGCGTTTCCCATCACTTGACGGCAGCCGCGGAGCGCATCGCACACGTTTCTAAACAGCTCTTCTGCAATTCCCAGGTTGGTTGCTTTCCCCTCTTTTCTTTTTTTCTTTTTCTTTTTTTTCTTCTTTTTCTTTATTTCTTTCTTTTTTTTTCTTGCTCCGCTGCTGCCGTCGAGGTGTATCAAACGGTTGACCGTTTTAATGTGTTTTGTGTCTCTTGAAGTGTCGCCATCCTTTCCTTTTTTGTAAGTGCAAGACGTGCGCAATGGGCCGTTGTAATGCTTGCCGTGTTTCGCTGGACGATGCTGACCGGGTTCTGGTTTCCTCTGAGTGCGAGTTTGTTTTTCATGTAGGGGATTGTTCTGGAGTGTCTGAAAAGGCGTTTATTAACAAGCGCGAGACGTCACTGAAGGCGTGGAAATGCTCCTTCTGTAAGCCTGCTGGTGGCAAGAGCCAAGTTTCCGCTGCAAATCAGGCATCTGATAACATCCTTGTAAAGTTGGCAGAAATTGACCGCAAACTAAGTTCTCTTCTCGAGCTTCCGGCCCAGGTTTCATGCATGGAAAAATCTGTTCAGGTCTTGTCTGATCATTTCGACGCTATTCAGCAACGGCTGGATACTCATGATAACGATATAAAAGACGTTAAGAGCCGGTTGGAAAAAATTGAGAAACAGGGCGCAATTCAGCAGCTTTCGCAGCTGGAATCTGATGTTGAGGATCTTCAGAGACGGAGCAGGCGGTTAAATCTGGAAATTCAAGGTGTCACTGAGGATGACGGAGAAGACCTGTTGAGCAAAGTGAATGGAGTCGCTCAAAGATTACAGGTCGCCTTGTTGTGCAGGCAAGATGTCGTAGCCCTACATAGGTTACCTGGAAAGCCCGGGAAGCCGCGAGGAATCATCGTGCGTTTTGCACGCCAGGAATTGGCCGATGCTTGGCTCGCCAACAAACGAAACCTGAGAAACAGTGGTGATAAGGTTTACATAGCTGAAAATCTGACCCTCCGTACAAGAAAGCTTCTCTACTTTGCTAAAGAATGGGCTAAAAGTGCTGGTTATAGGTATGTGTGGTGTTCTAATGGGAAAGTCCTGGTACGTAAAAATAGCGGCGATCCTGCGGTTGTTGTAAAATGCTCTGACGAACTTTCGGCCCTAGCTCATTAATACAGGATACCTTTGAGCTCAATAGAATCATTATGCACCTAGGCTATAAAACAAAGGCAGAATGGTTCTCTACACTATGCGTACAAAAAAGAGGATTAAGCTTTATACATCTAAATGTGCAATCTGCGAATAATAAAGCAACGGAACTGGAAACCTTCTTTTCAGAAATAGGTAACTTGTGCGATGTAGTTATGTTTACTGAAACGTGGTACACTGACGCTAGCAATATTTTTCAGTTACCTAATAAGAAAGCATTCTATTTAAACAGAGAATCACGGCGTGGAGGAGGTGTTTCCTTGTTGGTAAATGAGTCTATATCATGTGATCTATTTAGTAACTTTTCGTGTACGAATGAAAATATTGAGGTGCTATGTGTTGAAACCAATGATACGTTATTTGTTGTTTGTTACCGACCTCCTGATGGCAGTTTGAGTGCTTTTTTCACATTTATGGATAATCTGTTGTCATTTGTTAATGAAAACCGAAAATGCGTAGTTATTGGTGGTGACATGAATATTGATATGGGTTCTGAAAATGCAGCGACACACGAGTTTGTAAACACATTTGTCCAGAATGGTTGCATTAATGCCATAGAATCAGCAACTAGGGTTACAGCTGCAAGTGAAACGACGCTTGATCTCTTTTTGACAAGTTATCCTCCTTCCTGTATTAGCAGTTGTGTCTTGGCGCATTGCATTAGTGATCACATGCCAATTTGTATGTACGTTGAAAGTGCAAATATTGCGATACGCAGAAACGAATCTGACATATTATATCAGGACATTAGTGAACAAACACTGCGGGCATTTCAGGCAGAACTAAGCGAGGTTAACTGGGATAATATCCTTCAGGAAAATAATGCGGAACTGGCTTACACTAAGTTTATCACAATGTTTGTTGATGTTTATTCAAAACACTTCGTCTACAAAAAACGGAAGCATAAAAATTTCAGAAAGCCTTGGCTAACAAAATACCTGTTTAAGAAAATAAAGAAGCGTGACCAGCTTTATGGTAAATTTGTAAAATACCGTGACCCTGCTGACCTGAAGGTTTTTAAAGAGTACAGAAATAAACTAACCAAAGAGTTACGAAAAGCAAAAGATGCTTATTATTTCCAAATGTTTTCTTCATGCTCACAGAGCGATAAACTTTGGAATAAGCTGAATTTTGTATTGGGGCGACAAAGAAGGAGCGAACCTATAGAAAGAATTGCTTACAAAGGACAGCAGTTATCACAGCAGGAAATGGTCGAACAGTTTAATAAACATTTTGTGTATCGCGATACCTACGTTACTTCTGCAAAACTTCCGGACCTTTCTTTCCCTCCAAATCAGAACACGCTCTTTTTCCAGCCTACAGATGTTCATGAAGTGCACACAGTATTTTCTAGTCTTAAAAATTCGTCAAGCATTGATCCTGATGGGATGCAAATGACACCCGTAAAATTTGTGCTACATGAGATCGCTGAGCTACTTGTACACATATACAACTTGTGCATCGCAACCGGTGTTTTTCCTGCAAAGATGAAGACTGCGAGAGTAACAGTACTCCATAAGAAAGGCAGCAGGTTAGACATAAATAATTACCGGCCCATATCCGTTCTCCCTATCTTTTCCAAAGCTTTAGAGAAAATATTTGTACGTTTAAACTCATTTTGTAACAAGCACCACTTAATTAGCGAATCTCAGTATGGGTTTCAAAAAAACAAGTCTACTGAGTTAGCTCTACTGCATCAAAAAGAATATATTCTTAACAATTTCGAAAACAAGCTCCTCACTCTCGGTCTGTTTGTAGATTTCAGCAAAGCGTTTGATTATATTAGCCACAATATTCTTTTTCATAAGCTCAATCGTTATGGAGTTAGAGGACTTCCTCTCGAATTTCTTAAGTCGTATCTTCAAAATAGACGCCAATATGTACAGATAAATAACTTCAGGTCCCAAGAAAGATTTATACTTTCTGGAGTACCTCAAGGCAGCATTCTGGGTCCTTTGCTTTTTAATCTCTATGTTAACGATATTGTAAATATTTATTTCAACGCAAAATTTATAATTTACGCAGACGACACCAGCATATTTCTAACGTCACGTTCTTACACCGAGCTTATCACAATATCAAATGAAGTGCTCCTGAATCTTAGCACATGGTCAAAGCAAAACTGTTTATGTGTCAATTCAACCAAAACTAAAGCTATAATTTTCCGTCCCAAAGGAAGCGCCTCCCCTTTACTACATAAAATTGCGTATAATAATGCTCAGATTGAAGTTGTAGAAAGCATCAAAATCCTAGGCGTCCATTTTTCTTCATCACTACTATGGAATGACCATGTAAACTTTGTAACGCAAAAACTGAGTCAGATAACAGGTATAATAAGCCGTAACCGATACCTTCTTCCTACATCAGTTAAAGTACTCTTATATAACGCCTTATTCGCTTCTCATATCAATTATTGTCACCTCGTATGGGGCACTACAATTGATACGAATTTAAACAAATTATTTTTATTACAGAAAAGGATAGTACGCGTCCTCGCAAATGTCCGGTACGATGCACACACCAAACACTTATTTGACAAGTTTAAAATTATCACAGTGCACGAAACTTATAGGCGTCGACTTTTGCAGAAGTTCTATCACATGAACAGGAAAAATGATCTATCCCTTGTAAAATTATCTTGTTTAGAAGAACGCGTCCCCTCACGTTTCACAAGAAACACAGAACCCTGGACAGTGCACCGTTTCAGAACTAATTACAGCTCACAAATGCTAAAAAACAACTTACCAAGGCTTTTAAATGCTTACAGCAAATCTGGAATTGATATATGTGCACTTACTCCATCCGAATTTTCTCGACTTAATCAGCAGGACTAACATTCATGTTTATACGGTCAGCTATTTGGGGAGTGGAGATTAGTTCAGTGTACAGCTTCTCGTATGCATTTACATTATATACAGGGTGTTTCAGTGAACACTTTCAAAATTTATTTAAGGTTGCCTGTGGCAGTTAGCCCAATTCTAGTTAATGAGCTTGTCTACTCGAAGAGGCGGACATTACTAGCACAAAAAATTGAAATGCATAGCCGACTAATCAACAAAAGTTCACTCATTAAAATTTTAACTAATTGTCTGAAGGCTCATATTGCAATTTACAAATTGTAGCAGTGGCGTTCGCAAGGCGGATCCACTTGGAATTAATTCTCAGGATGACACCAGTTTCGAGATATTCATTCCCGAACTTTGCGGAGAAATGCATTGACATTCCAGTTAATTTCGTGCTTCAATGCATAAAGCGACGTTTTGTTAAGAAACTAACTGGAACGCCAATGCATTTCTCCGCAAAGTTCGGGGATTAATATCTCGAAACTGGTGTCATCCCGAGAATTCGTTCCAAGTGGATCCGCCTTGCGAACTCCATGGCTACAATTTGTAAATTGCAATATGGGCCATCAGGTAATTAGTTAAAAACTTAATTAGTGCATTTTTGTTAATTATATAATTATGCATTTCAATTTATTGTGCAAGTAATGTCCGCCTCTTCAAGTAGACCGGCTCGTGAACTAGAATTGTGCTATCTGCCACAGGCAACCTTTAAGAATTTTTGGAAGTGTTCGCTGAAACACCCTGTATATGTGTGTATATATATATTTTTTTTTCTTCTGTGATGTGTGAAACGTTGCGTAACTGATCTACGCGCAATTGCTCACTTTTCACTTAGTACTTCTCATGCATTCTTGGAAATTGTGTATTTTTATATTGTCAAAAACACGCGGCAGCTCCGCGTTGCCCATGTCTTGTGACCATAGGGGGCAGGGTGTTTCTTCAAGCTGCACTTGCAGCTTTTCTTCCCTGTCTCCCCCAATCTGTTGGAAATAAATAAAGATATTATTATTATTATATATATTATTATTATTATTAAGTTCAATAACGCCCGTGTACCTGGATTTAGTTGCATATTAAGGAGCCCCAGCTGGTCGAAATAATCCGGAGCCCCCCACTACAGCGTGCGTTTATTATAGCCCGTGTGTCGCTTTGAGATGTTAAACCCCATATTTTGATTTGATTTTCAATTTGACTTCAGGTCGTCATGGTTTACGAGGCATCTGAACGCTATTTCTCTAGATCAGCTGTTTTCTCATGATTTACCTCTATATATCTGGTAGAGCCACCATGGTTGTGGCACGGATGCAAGTTGACGTGTTCGCGCATCTGCTGGGGATGGCGACTTCAGCGGCGGCTGCGTCCAGGAAGCGGACCGGCCTCCAGAGCGACACCTGCAGCGAAGATACCAGCGTCTACTCCTTCAGCAGTGAGGTCTTCTCCGATGACGACTTTGAGCTTGTACGGAGCCGCAAGGCGAATCGAAGAAACACAAGGGCCTCCCTGTCTTCCAGCACGCCTACTGTAGGACCAACTCGGAATATCTGCATACTCCACACTCCGTTCGCGCGAAGTGCAGTGCAAGTGCTAGATACCCTTAATTCAGTGCTTGCAAGTCTCCAGTAAACCCCATTGCCCACCCGTAGCCTTCTATTCGCACTGAAGTAAGTAAGGCAGCGACTTACTGCTAATGACATGTTGCGACGTACTGCGACATACTGCTAACGACCACTGGGTCATCCCAGATGACTTCAACGCACATCACCAGCTATGGAAGTTGACTTTGGTGTCACGGCGTTTCGCTGCACACACTGCAGTGTGTTAACACACAAAGAGTGAACACACAGCCCCCGTTTCTCTTACCCCCCTTGTAGGGTAGCAAACCGGACGCTGCGTCTGATTTACCTTCCTGTCTTTCTTCTTGTTTTTTCTCTCTCTGATATTTGTTTCACGTTATGAAGAGAGTCTCAACAACAGCGCAGTGAATAACAACGCATTATCTGCTTCCTTTAGGATTTCGTCACGAGGAGTATAGGGTGTAAGCAAGCATCATCGTGAGCCGGAGGATATTTTCGCAAAAGGTAAGCGAAGAGAAACAATTTGAAAACAAAATAGCATCAGAATTACGTCAGAAATTGTTTGATCGAAAGTAACAAAAGAAGTCTGAATAGTGAGCCTCACAACAGCCGTAGCACAAGGCAATGCATGCGGGGCCTCAGGAGCCCCAAACCGTCGCCCTCGGGGCCTCCGCGAGGCCGTGCCGCGAACTTGCACGTGCGCATGTCGAGACCGGGTCATCCCAGAGTGCGCGCACACGGAAGCAATAGATTTTGATCTATTCTCGTGGCCCGCAGTAGCGCTCTCCGGTTGCGGATATTGAAAACTAAAAATAAAACTGCTCGGCACCATGTAACAGCACTCGCCCTCTCCCACCCTTTTCTTCCCCAAGCGCTCAACGCGGACCCCTTTCCTTCACAGCGACCATGCTCGACGCTTGTCGCGCGCCTCGTCGTTGCCCTATCTCTCATCTCTGCGTGGTAGAAAAAAAGAAAAAAAAAGAACAGCTCAATTAAAAGCGAGCAGTCTAGCTTTGGAGCGACACAAGAGAGTTACAGTGAACCAGCGCATGCGCCTGCGCTCGGCGTTTGAGAGCCGTAAAAAGACGGGCAGAAAGCGTCGCGCGTAGTACAATGAAGGGACCGGCCGGGTGTAGGGTTACTTGTTCATCGCGGAACGGCTGCTACAGCGCTCTGCCATTTTGCAGCCTTTCACTCAGAGCGCCCGCGCTGCATGCGGCGAGGGTTGAGGAGAGGTCGAGAGGGTTGTTCACTCTCGGTCCTATCGCAGTGCTTACTCCTCTATGTTGGCGACGCTCAGCCTCCTACTCGAGAGCCAGGAATGCACTCCTGCACAATGTGTAGCGTTGTGGCTTAAACGCTGCGCGGTAGGACTGCGGAGGTAGTGATGCAACTAAGCCTTTGGCAATGCGCTGAAAACGAAAGGAGAAGGCACGCGATAGGGAAGGGGATCTGAGGTGAACCGTGGGCGGAAGTGAAGGGAAACAACAGAAGCGTACTCGCTAAACTGAAGTGGGCGGGTGGCTCTGTTTGCGCTTTGCTGTATTCTTTTCTCTTTCGAAACCCAGCCCGCTTATCTGACGGATTGATATTGTTCTCCATTGGGGCAGGCTTTCACCACGTTCTACGCCTAACAGAAAAACGTTGGAATTCGAGGTTACAAATAAAGCTGTAGCGTTGGAAAATGCACGGGGTCTCGTTTGTCCTCTTACTACAAACAGCCTATTCTGAAATAGGCTCATATTTATGTATCTGTTATTTATACGTCGTTGAAAGCTTTCAGCGGGTTATGACGTTAGTTCTTGTAACTATACAAAGCTGTAGTCATAAACCAGTACTACCATTTTGGCACTATTTCAGTCTGTTTTTCTTCTGGGCGGTGATCCACTGAACTCACTCATCGATTATATACGCGCTGCATATGTGGCAGCGCTAGTGGCGCTAGTTCGTCGTTTTCTTAATAGACATCTGTCCGTTGAGCGCGCGTGTAAGAAGCCCTTCGCCCGACTCTCTTCCAAAAGTTTGAACATCATTTTAATGTATGCACAAGCACGCAGTGGTGACTAATATATGAGCCAGTTTTTAAAATTCTAGCGTAAGCTCTTCTTTTCGTTCTGCTATTTTTTTTTAATGTTTCGTCGTCTCTTCAGCGAAAATTATCTCCAGCAAATACTAACGGTGCAAATTCTCGTCATTGTAGCCGTTGTGAATAAATGGTGCGAGATGCACGTGACAGCAAACGGCAAAAGATTGTTGTTGCTGGCGCCTCAAGTCATGACTCAAACCCACGACGGGAATTGACCACGCCGAGCATAATGAACAGTACACACATCAAAAAACACATAAAAATCAATAAAAAATGAAAGTTGCGTAGCATAAGGACCACATATATTTCATAATACAAATTAAAATTTTTACCACAGGCAGCACCCCTAGCACCTTAACTTTCCGGATGCTTCAGTGAACTTAAACCAATCTTCTGTCATACAGCTTTGACAGCTGGGTACCGAATACTGACATGCGCCTTAGGACCATAGGTTGATGTCGATAAATTTAAGCCTATAGACTGCTAGTCGGAAGTATAAGGAACGTTCTACGTTCAGAGGAGAGGCGGCGGCGTGAGAGAAAAAAATGTGTGAATTGTTTCTGGTTCATTAAAAAATTAACAGAGAACAGTAAAGGAAAAAACAGCTCTATGAAGTTAAGAATTATGACCTGGAACTAATAATGTCTCCTCGGAATGCAGTGAAAGGTATTTTCTCGTGTTCTTCTAACTGTTCTAACTCGCTCAGCTCACCTACGAGGAGTCGCCGACCCGAAATGGCACCGGCAACATTTTTCTCTTTCTTTCTTTCTTTCTTTCTTTCTTTCTTTCTTTCTTTCTTTCTTTCTTTCTTTCTTTCTTTCTTTCTTTCTTTCTTTCTTTCTTTCTTTCTTTCTTTCTTTCTTTCTTTCTTTCTTCTTCTTTTTGGGGAAGAAACAAGCTTATTGAAATGAGCTGCTGACGATGGGTCAACTGAAGGCATGCAACGAAAATATCACGAAGGTACCAATGAATTTAGCGGGGACTATCCTGTTGCACAGAAACTTTACGCAAAGTCGCGGTATACACTGGAGCTTACGCGAACTTTTGACACGGTGCAAATATTCTTCAACTCTGCTCTAGAAGATGGAGGTAGTTTTGGGAAGATCGACTCATAAATTTCAAAATTTCTCGCCAACGGACTGGGCAATTATTACAAATTATTATCGCCAATGACTTTTTTTGGCACTCTTATCATAGAATTTCATACTAAAATTATTATAGGTAAATCCGGCGCTGAAGTTCAATCACCGTGGCAGTGAATAATGAATGTAGCAGGGCTGCGATCGCGCAAACAGCTCGCTTTCCGCACGTTCGGTTTGACTGCTACGTCACAACGTGGAAAATCTGCGGTACCGCCCCGCTGTCTCTGACGGCCGCTTACGCAATCCCAATTCTGATCAATCCAGAGAGGGCAGGCGAAGGAACGGAAGAGCGAGCTGTTTGCGCGATCGCACCCCAGATGAATTTGGCAGATAAAATGACAACAGTGGCACGTTAGCAGCGTTAGCTGGACTACTCGCATCGACTAGAAGCATATAGCTGTTTTGCTGCAAGTCGGTGTGGCCTAATTGCATTCTTTTTGTAATTTTATTCCTTTTTCATTTTTTTTGCGCTTAGAAATGCATTTCACCACTGATACCCTAGCAACGTTTGGTGGAACTCATTCACTCATTCCAACATGGCCAAAATAAGCAAAGAACTGGCAGGTGTCCTTGACGAGTTAAAGAAATAAATCAATGTCGGCCCAAGGAATTTAAAACATTCTCTACAGTGAGACTTTCGTAACGAGCTAATACAAGCTAATCTCAAGAAATAAAAGCTAGTCTCATGTACACATGGCAAGTTCGATGAAATGTTAGCTCATCAGAAAGCAGTTCTAGAAGAAAGAAATTTCAGCATTGAAATCGATAACCTAAAGTCACGCTGTGATCAGCAACAAGCCAAGTGAAATTGAACGAGTCATGAATTGTGGACTGGGAACAGTACTCGCGAAACGCCAATATAGAATTAAAAGGAATACCATTGAATACTAATGAGTATTTTATGTAAATCATGATGAAGCTTAGTGACTGTATTGGAGAGCCCAGGCATGATTACGTACGCAAAACAGTGACGACCGGCGCAAAGCTCCTCTCTTATCTGGGTATAATAAAAGCTACCATCGTTACAGGCTGCGCGGTTCCGTGTTTTGATAGCGGTTACGACTTCTGCGCTTGGCGATTACGCCAGCCGAGAGTGAAAGGGAGACAGTTGTCACTTTTGCCTATGCCTTCTCCCCGTTGTCAGACTAAACGCCGCACGCAAAAGGCGCGTCCCATAAGGGAGGAGCTCTGCGCCAGTCGTCACTGACTTGCATGTGTAATGCGAACGGCAATTAAACTTCGCAGTTTGGTATCTCAAAGCACGGATACGCGAGAAAAATTCTGCCAAGTGGAACTCTGTAGAAACACGACTGCCTCTAACTTTTCAATGCAAACGTGCCTGCTTACTGCAGCCATTCAAAAATTAATTATTCAATTTTTGTTAATTGCACTGCTAACAGCGATAATTATCTTCTCACTTTGTGTCCCCCTTGCCACACAACCCTTCTGTAGAGGTGGTCTTCACGTACGTCTCCAGATCCTAATTAAAAAAAAAAAAACCTGTCAACATAACTTTGATCACCCTGTAAATATGCCGAGCACGCTGCCAGAACAGGCACTACTCTTTTCGCTGCTCTATATCTTATGAATGTCATGCATGTACCAACACGTGTCACCGGTTCCATTGTATCTGCTTTAGACCTAATTATCACTAACAGTAATAGGAATGCTTTAACTGCCTGATCATTGACATCTAAAACCAGTGACCGTGTTCCGATATTTGCCTTTAATGTTATTGATACCAAACTTTCTCGCTTGTGTGAATCATCGACGACTGAATATCGATCAACGCTTTGACTCAAACGCCCTCGAAAACTTTCGCAATAATAAATGTACAGCCGACTTCTGGTATATATTATCATTATCTCATACAAATAATGATTAGGCCTATAACGCACGAATTATTCAGTTTCTCGCACAAGTTCAAATAAAGTGGCTACAATCCCGCGGTCGTTAGGAAGAAATAAGTATAAGTACCAAAGCATTAGAAAAAGTAACAATAAATTAAATTAGAGACATTACCAATCTTATTATGCATTACGTTCTGCGCAGATCTTCAGTGCGAAAGCACTACTATAGCCTACAAACCTGGATTTCGCCTCTCTCTGTTTGAAGCCTCTTCCTACGCGCGTTTCTTCACGTGCGCTTCGCGTGCACAGCCTCTTCTTCTTCTTCTTTTTACACATACGCCCGCGTGCGTATGTGTGAAATAAATATGGGAAGTGAATCGAGATCATCGTCGGAAATGTCTAAATAAGATTCATCGTGCCAAGCGCAGCGAACAATGAGCTCGGCGACAGAGGCAGCGCGAGTCGACCGAAGAAGATGTGGCCAAGAGATTGCGACTGCAGCAGCCAAGAAGGCAATTCATGGCGGTGAAACGTGCCAACGAAACTGCCGAAGAACGACAGAAACAATTGAAGAACGGCATGATTACACAAGCGTGCCAAGCGCTTCTGCCGAAACGGATGAACAGCAACAAGCCCGACTAGATGCGGAGGATGCATACCTAAAGCCCCTATATTTATACCAGCATCGCAAGGCCGAGGAACGTTTGTCAACGGCTGCAACGGCCATCTTCAAGCGGGACTTCATCGACAAGCCGTTTGACTTTGCGTATTCTGTGTGTGACAGACTGTGGCACAAGATGGACTTGGAAGTGCGTCACGGCCCCCATGTACGCGACCTTGGCTTTGGCCTTTCCTAACATGAAAGAATTCTCTTCGGTTAAGGTGTGTAGAATGTATGAACAGTCGCTCGCCCAAACTAAAGTACCTTTGTACCCTTTGAGTAATGGGTATAAATATCCGCCCAAGCCTGCCCACCTCCTTCCGCTCCACTGTATAGCGGAGCGCATGATTTATTCTCGCATACCCTTCATGCAAGTGCGAAGGCTGATGTGCAACGCTGACCAGTACGGCGTGAAACCACAAAGCGGTCATTGTGCACGTCTGCAATCCTCCTCCTCCTGTGTCCACCGAGTAACCCTGTATGCATATGCAACCCAGTGTGCATGACTATGCCTTTCATGTGTGCAATAAAACAACAGTTTAACAACGACGTGGTGACTGCAAAGGGTTTAATTATCAACCCGTCAGACAACGGCCTAGCAATGCCTAACCTGGTGCAAGAAAAGGGCTAATTTGGTCCAAGAAAATGTGCTTTCGCACGATATACCGTGGTTGGCGCAGCCAAACCGTCTGCAATTTTGAACACATTGTCAAACAGTGCGACCTCTCATAAAAATCGTGTACACACGGCGTCTTTCGTATTGTCGTCTGCGGGGAAACTTCAAAAACTGGGAAGACTTATGCAAAAATAAATGAAAACTAACGAAAAGCGACGGAAAATAATGACAGCCTTAGTAATCGGCTCTTGCTAACTTTCGCTGGGATCAGGTCCACCGAGAAAGGAAATAATCATAAATGCACTTTTAAACAATTACTTAAAAAAACAAACCATCACCACATAGGAGCCAGAGGGAGGTTGCGGAGGGTATCCTAGGGGCGGCCAGGAAAAAGAAACTCTAAGCGGAGTAGAACTCCAAGCAGTTGTCGACTGTGTTGCTGCCCATTTCTCACCCTTATCAGAAAGCTGTTTCACCGCCGCTACCAGCCAGGAGCACACGAAGGTTCCTGCAAGTAGTGCTGTGTTGTTAGATGAAAAGCTCATCAGCGAATGCTAACTGTTGCCATCCCCTCCGCAATTCTAAAAGTGTTTCACAGGGCGGCGCCCCCGAGATGGCGCCAGCGTCGAAACGACTGCTCCGCCATGATTTGGGTCGCCCGGCTAACGGACGAACGTATGCGCGGGGAAAGCGAACTACGATAGCACGGGAGTTGTGGTAGGTCTTCAGTGAAAATGGTGAACTGTGCCGTGTTTGGTTTCAACAACCACACCAGTAAGAAGCCCGGAGATCAGAACGCCTCCTATGTAGGCTTTTTATGCATCCCAAAAGTCATCGTCAGTCAGTGCAAGCATACGAAAGAGGTCACAGAGCGACGAAGGGCGGAGTGGCTCCGGCGTATCAGTCGGAGAGACTTGGACAACTCTGCAACCCACTACCGCGTGTACGGTAAACACTTCATTTCCGGTATGTTTTCGAGCAATATCAAAGCGGTCGGATTTTGCTTTAAGCTGCCGTGAAACGCTATAGTTTTCGCGGCGTGTTAAGCACCTTTGTTTACGCAGCCGGAGACGGGCGCGCGCTACGTTGCGGGCTGCTGCTCAAGAAGTCGATTAAACGCATTAGCAGTAAAGTAATAACTACAGACTTAGACAGTTCGATAAATCACTATCGCCTGTGTGGCAAATAGTTTATTTTCGCTAAGTTTGCAGAACATATGTAAGATTTGTTGGAGCGGTTTTGCTCTAGGTAGGTGCTGTGTAAAGCTGCGGCGTGTTACCGACTGTTTACGCATCGCTATACGAGCGCGGGCTACGTCGCTGGTTGGTTGAGAAATTAGTCCGCTAAGCATATTAGCAGTGACATCGCTGCTGGTTGCGTTTCGCAGGACGCCCTTCGTACGCAATGGCCGAAACTGATCCGGACGACGACGCGGCGGCCATCTCCGAGGTCCCTCACCCGTGGCTGTTGCACCCATCCACTTGTGACATAGTTGCGGGCCGCACTCGATTTGTAGGCCTTTAGTTCATCCCTGGTCATGAAACTTGTGCCGTGAACGAGGTAGTCTCTCCACACGCGGAAGAATGTTCACGTCGCATACTGATTCGTTGCCGTCGTAGTCATATATGGGTCGACGGCGCCGCAAAGATGAACTTTCTACTCATAACGAATTTTCACCGGACCCCCGGAAGTCATGCGCGTTGGAACTAAATCTCATTGTTTTGCCCGTCGAGACATACCACGGACACAACCGCTCGGCGCTGCTCGCCGTCGCGAAAGGGCAGATGGGATGCCGACCTCAAACATGGCGGCAGCCGCGGACGCCGCTAGCGCCCCAAGCGGATGACGTAGAGTGCAACTCCACTATAATTGCCCCAGTATCGAAATCGATATTTAGTAACTCTTTGAATACTTCCACTTTCACTAACGTGTGGAAAACTTCTCGTGTTTTCCCTGTATTTAAGCCTGGCTGTAAAACTGATGTCTGGAATTATCGGCGATTTTTCTATAATATTTTTGAGCTTGCTCTTCGCAACATACTTTCTTACACTGTGAAGAACTCATTGATTCCGAATCAGCATGGATTTATCTCCGGGCGCTCCACCATCACAACTCTCGCAAGTTTCATGGCACAGATTCAAAGCGGGCAAGTTTGCGCCGTTTACTGTGACCTCAGCAAAGCTTTTGATGTAGATGGCCACTCACTGCTTAGGGTCAAGCTTACGTACTTTGGCGTTAAGTCGCCGGTTGTCAATCTATTGCGCAATTGCTTTTACAGCGAAGCTTTATATGGCTAGCCGACTTGTTCATCCGCCGCTAGCCCGTTGGCGCCCCTCGGCTCAACCGCCGAGGGGCGGTTGTTGTTGTTGCAGCCTATCACGCATGTGGCTCCTACATACGGTGGGGGATTGGCCAAGCAATGGGTGGATTATTCCAAATTATATGGAGGATAAATTTCGGAATATCTATGGAATTAGTATCGAACAGTGTAGAATTACATGTTAAAGTAAACCAGGAAAGTCATATCGAATGAGTAATAATTGATTTAAAAGTACAAAAAAGATAGAATTTAGCAGGGTATTCGTTTGGATTCTGTAAGAATCGTTTGGACAGCGAAGAAAGCATCCCTGTGGCTGAATCCCAAAGTGGACGCCCTGAACGAAAGAATATTAGATTCTGTTAAGTCCAGGCCAAGCCTTCGAAAAGGTATTTCCAACAATAGTTTTCTTGCCGCAGTAAAGCGGCGACAAGATAGAATGAAAGTGATGTATCGTCTCTTCCTCATTACAAAACAAGCAGAGGGGGGAGGGAACCAAACCCGACCTGTGTAAGTAGAAATTTAGGGAGGGAATACGGCAACGTAATTTGGTGAGAGAGACCTCAAACATCTTTGTGTTACAGGATTCGCTATTCGAGGAAAATGTCAGGTGCTTATAATCTGGAGAAGCAGTCAGAACTAGGTTTGATAAGGCTTTTCTAATTGATCGCATCCGAAATCTAGCTGCCGTGATGTGTGCTCACTGGTAGAATAGGAAGGACAGGGCCAGAAAGTGAGGTCTTTGCCAATGAATCGGCAGTTTCATTAAAAAAACAAACCTTTATGACCAGGTACCCAAATCAAATGAACACATTCATTGCACATGGGCAGGAACTAGCAAGTGAAAGAGTTTTAGCATGGGCGGTTGAGCCGAGGGCAGATTGAGCCGATTGAGCCGTCGTCTTCTTCCACAGCTGGCTCCGTTGCCGCTCATCATTCCAGCGTAGAATTTCACTTCTCTTCTGTCGTCGTAATGGGGAGGCCGAGTTTACGGGGGTATGAGCCATTGCTTAAGGGGGTATGAGCCATTCATTGTCTTACCGTGACGGACAGATTTAATTTTGAAGCAATTTAATTTTGAAGAATCGCAAGTGGCAATGCGACAACGGCGTACTGCGGGCATATACCGTCAGTGACGTCGTTGTCTCCGTCGCAGCGGAACGTGTGTGTAACCTCATTAAGAAACACAAAGACGTAACCAATAATTGAGAAATACTTTAATGTACCGTCGGGATTAACCCAGTGATAAACAGCGGGACCGCACGTTTTAGCTTAGCTGGTTAACCATCTGTACGGAGTGCTTGAGCGGTGATTTTTTATAGATGGCGTCATGTTGACGTCAATGGTCAAACGTCTTCTTTGCAGAAGGCAATTAGCGGTCTCCCTCAAGGATGAGTATTAGGACCGCTCCTTTTAAACATTTTTGTTAATAACTTTCTTCCGCTATTCAGAATTCTTCTTTCCTTGTATATGTCGATGGTATGTAGATTTTAAAGAAAATGCATACTGTTGATGACCGCCGTATCCTGCAGTCTAACAGACAGACACACAGACAAGGAACTTTATTAAGATCCTGAGGAGCCAGCCATTGGAGCCCCAGAGAGTCCCCTGGCTAGCTGTTGGCTAATCCCATGTTGGAGCAGGGAGGTCATGCCTCTCTGCTTTCTCACGGGCCTAACATGATTTTTTTTTTCGGTGTGGGGCAAAAATAATGATCTCACCTTGAATGCTGCTAAGAGCAAAGTCATGACTTGCACTCGCAAAGCAGCAAGCATTTTATTTTTTATTTTTTTTTGATTCTGTAGATTCTGTACGCCCGTGTAAGCATGTGAGACCTCGGTATACTCTTTGATACAGCCTTACACTTTTCTGCTCACGCTAAACGCGTTGCAATGCGGTGTGTATGCGCTCTCTGGGCTCTGTTTGCAGAAGATTAAGAGAGGTAAAATCTCCAACACCTTTCGCAAGTTGTTCACAACAATCTGTCTTCCTCAACTCGAATACGTGTCGGTCGTCTGGAATCGCATTTCTAATCCAACAGGGACATTATAGATCGGGTCCAGAAAAAGTTTCTAAGCATATATCATCATCGCTTTGCCAACACCGATACTGGACCTTATTCTAGTGCTGTTGGATTACGGTCACTGCCATTACTTCGCTGCCGACGCAATCGCGCTGACCTCCTGTTTCTTTCAAAATCCTTCACGGTATCCTCACCTACCCCGAACTCCTCAGTTGTGCCATGTATCGTAATCCACGCAAGATCACCAGGGAACATAGACCTCCCCGTGTCCTGCCTGCTTGTCATACCCAGCACTCAACCGTCCACAGAATACAAAGTATTTACAACTCTTGATCTAGATTTTTTTTTTAAAATTCATTGCCTATGCTTTTTCACGAGGTTTGCGTTATTTCATAGTTTCACTCATTAATCAATTGCCTTTCTCCTCTTTTTTCTTTTGAATGTACCTTGCGTTTTGTTGTTTGTAAACTGTCAATTTTATAACTATTCTTTTTTTTCACTGCGATTGTTTTCTCGTATTATGCCTTGTTCTCAATTTTTTTTATATGTTCTATCTTTTGTTGCTTATATGCTCTACGGTTTTTCTTCTGTTTTTTATTTATGCATGCGCCAGCACTCACACCTTACAGTTGTTCCTGGGCACGATAAAAAAGATTGATTGACAGGTTTATTTATTTATTTATTTATTTATTTATTTATTTATTTATTTATTTATTTATTTATTTATTTATTTATTTATTTATTTATTGAATTCTCACTCGAAACGGGAGTGGCATGTTCCGCCACACACCAGTATCTACCATTTCAGTTCATATGCAACTCGCTCATATCGTTAGTCAAACATGCTTTAATTCCAACTCCCCATGATGTCTATAGTAAATCCATGATTGCATCACTCTGACGCTATGTATAAATTTTTATTGGAAATCACTGGTTTTTCTCCATCTATGCGCCACCAATATTCTAAACGTCTCTTGCTTATGTTTATGCGCCATTGTTTACTCATGTTTACTGCGCCATTACTGTCTTTAAATTCCGAGACTTCCTCGAGACCGACACCATTTTCCTACGCTTTTGAATGTGTTTTCCGACTTTCCAGAAAATTTATGTGATTACCTCCGCATTATTTTCGCATGCTACACCAGTTCAGCTTAGGTAGTAGCAGACTATTGATGTATTAGCAGTAACAATGATGGTGATTATGATGAGGATGATGATGTTGTGGTTCTACCCTTTGTAACAGGTGAACACAGCAGCTGTGTTCTGATAATGAACATCATCATCATCATCATCATTGGTGTCCGCTTTCAAATGGGCGGTGACAAATAGTCACCTAGCCTGCTTGAGCAAATGAGGTTTTGCTACGCCTATCGCCATCGAGCCTTTTGCCGATCTGATCTCGATCTTAACTTGGGTACTTAAAACCTCTATCACTATATTGTACCGCAACCCTACGCCTGCACTGAGTCCGCGGTTCTGCAAATCTCTTCCCTGCTTTCTTTCCACCGATGCTCTTAAACATATCTTACTTATTTTGACTACTGACCAGTTAATCCTTCCATATTCTTCGAATCTCAACGCTTCTGGAAGGTGGACATTCCCTGCGGTTCATGCTTGGTGACCATATTGTCATTCCATTACGATTTGCCAAGTCGTTGCCGAGCTTTTTTTGCAACACACACTGGTTGTCTAGTACTAGCGCCATCTGCCGCCACTTCATATAAACACTCAGGCTAGTAGAGAAGAAAAGCATAAGATGGCGCCACAAACCCGTTGTTTTGAGGCCTCTGAAGATTTTTTTTTTTTAAGCGCCCTCACAAGTTTCATCCTCCACACGTCCACACCCTCCCAGACTCTATTAAGTCCCCCCCACCTTTCTCTCTCTGTCTGTTTAGATTTCGTTAGCTTGGCCATTCTAGGTGGCGCTGGCTTGGCGCGCGTTCTCAAACATCTATTTCATTGCGGAACGTTCTTGCTCGTCGTGTAGCTCACGCTGCTCGTGCAATATTGCGTTGCATGGAGCGCGGGCAATTCACGCGAATTTGTTAAATTATACAGAGGACCAACTCGGAATGCTACAGTGGTAAGCAGGTAGGCTCGTAAGTTGGCAACCAAGTACAGGATAACCGAAACTGTAAATAGACAACCAGGGGTCATCAGAAAGAAAGTGAGAGAAATAGAGACCGTGAATTGGATGCAAAGAATGGAAACGAAAAGGACAATGGAGATTTACAAGAATGAGAAGAAAGAAATTAGAAGGGAAAATCTGTACGATAACACAAAGGGCAGTGCCTTGCTATTTGAGGCTCGAGCCGGCTGCCTAAGGACGAAAACATACCGGAACAAATATTCGGAACTAGATGAGACATGTGTATGCTGCAGTAAAGATCCAGAGACCACTCAGCACATCCTAATGGAATGCGCCGGGATCCACCCAGCGAGAACCGTAGGTAACGTGCAACTCCCAGAAGCGCTTGGATTTAAAGTGGAAGGAAACATAAACAGATCAGCCGTAGAGATCAGCAAGAGACGATTAGAGTACTGGTGGAAAAAAAGCAGGGAAAAGATGGATACGACCTGATCTCTTAAAATCATAGGCAGCGGTACAAGCTAAATTTTTGAAAAAGAAAGATAATGAGAGGTATACAAAAATGCTAGATAAAGAACATGTGTAGTATACCTGATTAAATCAAGCAGGCTAGGTGACTATTTGTCGCCACCCCGTTTCAAAGGGGATGCCAATAAATCATCATCATCATCACCACGCACAGCAGACGCAGCTACGTGCAACTGTCCTGAGCAGACAGGCGATGCAAAGATGAAATGAATATGTCTGTCTTTTTGAGATCGGAGGCATGTATATGTTTCACTTATTTAACTCAAAATTGGCAATTATAGTATTATACTGAGCATGTTCTCGCGATCACGAAATCAGCCAATAGCTCTTGTGTCCAGCTGCTAGCGATGACGCTGCAGGATGACATTGCTGAAGCGAGGGCAAGCGATTTTTCACTGTTTTGGCACGAGATTTTGAACTCTTGCTGCACGCATTGCAATAATATTTGGCTGACACGTTCACAGGAACCTCTTGCACAGATCGGCAACGCTTTCTTACAATGTTCAGAAAGTGTTTCAGGGCACCTAAGGGTTTTGTTATTTTCTGAACTTAATTTTTGTTTTCATTTATTTTCGTACAAAAAGAAAAGACTGCTTACCAGTTTCCGGAGCTTGCGGGCAGACAAAAATGAGAAAGGCAGCGTGTGCATTCGATTCTGATCACGGGCCGCGCTGTTTGACAATGTAAGGCAATAAGATCCGCGTAAAACGTGTGATGCCTAATACGATGCGTAATATCTTCAAATTTATTTATTTTTAGTATTCCTCGTACTTTGGTACTTATACTTATTCCTTCCTAGCAATCGCTGGATCGTATCGTTCCTTTAATTAAAATTGCTAGAAGTTTTAGGTTGTCCCGGTGATGGTTTAAGGATTAAAAGGGGGTGGGAGGGAGTGCCTCTTGCATTATGATGCATGCTGTCCCGTACTACGGTAGTCTCCATGTGTTTGTGCGCGCGCGTACCTGTGTGTTATGGGTTTGAGTGTATGCATTCGTGCGTGTTTGTGTGTGCGCGTGCGCATGTGCACGTCTGTATTTGCGTGTCGGCGTGCGTGTGTGTGTTTGTGTGTACATGCGCAGGTGCGTTTTAATCTACTTCTTCACCTTCTTAACAACCTCTATTTCCTCCACTCCAGTACAGGATAGTAAACCGGAAACTGTCACCTGGTCAAGCTCCTTGATTTTCCTTGATTTTCAATATATATATATATATATATATATATATATATATATATATATACATATAAATATGTAGTAACTGGATTTTTCATCGGGCCAAGCGTATTTAGAAAAATCAGAAGCACAACTTCGCGGTTATCTTAGGTTTATTTACCCAACAATTTCGGTCGGTGGACCAACCTTTTTCAGGGACACAGAAAATTCTCGCATACAGGATTTCTCGCATACAGAAATTTTGGGATACAGGAAATTCTCGCAAGAATTCTCGCAAGAAATTCTCGCAAGAATTTCCTGTATCCGATAATTTCTCTATGCGAGAATTTCCTGTATGCGAGAATTTCCTGCATCCCTTGAAAAAGGTTGGTCCACCCGAAACTGTTGGGTAAATAAACCTAAGATAACCGCGAAGTTGTGCTTCTGATTTATATATATATTTAGAACGAGAAGAAAGGAAACCGAGGGGCCCGGTTTTTATTAATCATATCATACGAAGCCTACAAACAATGACACCAAGGACAGCATAGGGTACCCGCCGGGGTGGCTCAGTCAGCTAAGGCGTTGCGCTGCTGAGCACGAGGTAGCGGGATCGAATCCCGGCCGCGGCGGCCGCATTTCGATGGAGGCGAAATGCAAAAACGCCCGTGTGCTTGCGTTGTAGTGCACGTTAAAGAACCCCAGGTGGTCAAAATTAATCCGGAGCCCTCCACTACGGCGTGCCTCATAATCAGAACTGGTTTTGGCACGTAAAACCCCAGAAAGAAGAAGAAGACAGCATAGGGTAAATTACTTGTACTTTACTAAATGAATTAAAGAAAAGATAAATACATCCCAGGGTTAGTTCTAGTTGTAAAAAATAAATACCACAGAAAGTGGATGGGAAAACGGATCCGCGGTAGCTCAATGGTGAGAGCATCGCACGCTTAATGCGAAGACGTGGGTTCGTTCCCCACCTGCGGACAGTTGTTTTTTCATTCATTTTTCCTTTCCATTAATTTATCATTTCTTTACTTCAATTAGTAAAGTACAAGTAATTTCCCCTATGTTGTCCTTGGTGTCATTGTTTGTTGGCTTCTTATGATGTTATATATATATATTGACGCGCGTGCTCTAGGCAGACGGCAACGACGATGGGGGCATTAACGGACTCCGTCTAGTGGGTCAGTGGGATTCTTAGCTGACGAAGAAGACGTGTCTCTGGTCTGTTTTGTTTGAACAGGCTATCATAGGGGCTAGATTTCGGAGAAAAATGACGCTGCGTGAATTTCACGCCCCTTCTTTAACAAACTCCTCAGATGTTCAGCACTTGTCACATTACTGGAATAGCAAACTCTGTCAAACGCGATCACTTGAAGTCGCAATCACTACGCTGCAGAATGCCATTTTTAAATTTTTACCTACACAGAGCTGGTCTGGTTCCCTTACCGAACAGTCCCTATTGTGAACAACGTGAAAAAGATAACTTTCTCATTGTCTGTCAAAGATATTCTGAATTGCGAAAAAGAACCTTAGAAACACCGTTCCGCCTTCTTAGATTAGAATTAAATATTCAAAATTTACTATCATTGGGGGCCTCTACGTACCCTTGGGCACAGCGACAGGAAGGTTCTCGATGCCATCCAGGATTACATTGCAGGGTCAGAAAGATTTAGATGATAAAATCAGGGCTTAGGGTTCCGAAATATTTTTACAAATTTGATGACTAGCTGTTTGTTTCTTTTTCTTAGTCTTCATTTATTTCTTCATTCTATTCAAGTCATGTGGTATGTTCTACCTATTCATTCTCATATGCGTATATATTCCCAAATTTATGTTTGCATTATTTTATAAATCTCCTTTCTCATTGTTATATCGAACTACCCGGTTCTTGGCCAATCCCCCAGAGTGGGGATGTGCCACTAACACCAAGGCTCTACATCTACATCTAGGTTGTCCTGCTGTTCTTGAAGAACGCCTCCCTGTCTTCTGTTTGCGTTGTACCGCGACACTGGTGGAGGTGCGGGGTACAACGCCAACAGAAGAGATGGACTTAAAAAGCGGATATTGGCAAATTGAGGTAGACCCGAGGGACCATGAAAAAACTGATTTTGTGACGCCAGACGGCCTTTACGAATTTAAGGTTTTGCCTTTCGGCTTGTGCTCTGCCCCTGCTACGTTCCAACGCCTCGTGGATACTGTGCTTTCAGGTCTGAAGTGGAAAACCTGCTTATTGTACCTCGAAGACGTCATCGTGTTCTCCGCAACGTTTGAAGAACATCTCGCACGGCTTGAAGCGGTTTTGCAGTCCATACGATCCGCTGGCCTCACCTTGAAGCCGGAGAAGTGCCACTTTGGCTTTGCGGAACTACAGTTTTATTGCGATAGCAATTATATGGACACTTCAACCGGATTTCTGCCGTCGGCGTCGCCGTCGCCGTCGCCGTGAGGTTCCGTATAGATAAAATCTTCACCGCGCGCCGTATGCCCGAGCGGAAGCGTGCGGGGACGCGCGCTAAAGCGGAGGGAGAGGGGGGGGGGGGCATTTCTACGACTGAGGGAGGGGGGGGGGGGCATTTCTACTCACACCGCGCGCCGTCTCTTATCCCACGCGCAAGCAAGGAAGCGGGAGCCAGCGCCGGAGGGAGCAGGGGGGGGCGCACTTTACTCTGCCAACAACCGCGCTCGTCGCTCGCCGCGTCTCTTATCTCTCCCACGCGCAAGCAAGAAAGCGGGAAGCCAGCGCCGGAGGGAGCGGGGGGGGGGGGGCATTTCTACTCTGCCAACAACCGCGCTCGCGCTCGACCGCACCGTCTCTTATCTCTCCCACGCGCAAGCAAGAAAGCGGGAAGCCACGCGCAAGCAAGGAAGCGGAGAGCGGGGGGGGGGGGCATTTCTACTCGGAGGGACCGCGCTCGTCGCTCGAGGGGGGGGGGCGCACTTCGTATACTCTGCCAACAACCGCGCTCGTCGCTCCCACGCGCAAGCAAGGAAGCGGGAAGCCAGGCCAGCGGGAGCGGGGGGGGGGGGGCATTTCTACTCTGCCAACAACCGCGCTCGTCGCTCGACCGCACCGTCTCTTATCTCTCCCACGCGCAAGCAAGGAAGCGGGAAGCCAGCGCCGGAGGGAGCGGGAGGGGGGGGGCGCACTTCTACTCTGCCAACAACCGCGCTCGTCGCTCGCCGCACCGTCTCTTATCTCCACACGGCTCTGACCTTTATGCACTGTGCATTCGCCGCTCAGTTTCTGTTCAAGCGATAGACCGCACGTACCTTCGCCCGCTGCAGCGTATGGGCTTGCTGCCAGCGTTTTTACAGTCGTTGTCTGCAGTCATTCAGTGTGATCTATTCATGTTTGTTTGTGCGCGCTCACACCACGCTTGTTCATTCAGTTAGTAATAGTCGGGCCACATTTTCCAACGCACGCTACACATGTAATGCTGCCCGGATCGGCAGTGCAGCGCTACAGGTGTGTCCCTTCGCACGCGCGCTGCCCACGGGAAGCGCTTCTCATCAACACCACCGTTTCACACGCGCCTTCTCGTGGTCATCGAGTCTCTCTTCATGTCGGTCTACTTACGCCGCAGCACACCTGCTTACTTAATCAGCTCATGTTTACTACAATTCATATTGCTACCAAAGCCGCTCACCTTACTTCGTATGACATTGCTGTGTTGCTATCGCATTCATTGCTTCGCCCTTAGGGCGAAACTGTGACATTTTTTTTTGGTCACGTCAACAGCCACGCGGTGTCCGCCCGGATCCTGAAAAAATTGCCGCCATCGCACAGTTTGCCGTACCATCCGATAAAAAGGCTGTCAGGCGCTTCCTTTGTCTCTGCGCCTATTACCGGCGGTTTATCGCGAATTTTGCTCACATTGCGTCGCCGCTAACTCGCATCATGAGAGACGACGTTGCTTTTGTATGGGGCGACGAAGAGCAAGGTGCATTTAACGTCTTGCGGCCACATCTCCAGACACCTCCAGTGCTTGCCCACTTTGATGAGACCGCTCCTATATTGCTCCACACTGATGCCAACAATGTTGGCTTGGGAGCTGTTCTTGTGCAGCGACAGGAGGACACGGAGAGAGTGATTGCCTACGCAAGCAGAACGCTCTCACGCACAGAGGCAAATTATTCCACAACTGAAAAAGAATGCCTCGCCGTGGTATGGGCGGTTATGAAATTTCGCCCATATTTGTATGGCCGCCCGTCCAAAGTTCTCAGCGACCACCATTCACTGTGTTGGTTGACGAATCTTAAAGATCCTTCTTGACGATTGGCGCGTTGGAGCCTAAGGCTGCAGGAATTTGACATGATAGTCATGTACAAGTCGGGAAAGCGACATACGGATGCTGACTGCCTGTCTAGATCACCGATAGCATCGGCTTGTTCACTCGAAGATGAAACCGCATTTCTTTGTGCTCTGGACACATCCGCCATCGCTCAAAAACAACGGGACGACCCTGAGTTGCTTGGTCTAATAAATTACTTAGAGGGAAGATCTGCGAACGCAGCTAGAGTTTTCGCAAGAGGATTTTCGTCGTTTTGTTTACGGGCCAACGTCCTTTACAAAAGAAACTTTTCTTCCACCGGGTCCCCCTATCTGCTAGTCATTCCTGCAGCTCTTCGTATGGAAGTACTTCAAGCCTGTCACAACGAGGTGACTTCTGGTCACTTAGGCTACACGCGTACATTGGGAAGAGTGCGGCAAAGCTACTACTGGCCGAGACTTACCACCGTCGTGAAACATCACGTTCGCACTTGTCTCGACTCCCAGAGGCGCAAGTCACCTCCGACGAAACCAGCCGGCCTCCTACAACCTGTCCAGGTTTCTCGAACGCCATTTTATCAAATCGGAATGGATATTTTGGGCCCACTTCCTACTTCTACTGCGGGAAATCGCTTTGTTCTCGTCGCAACCGACTATCTGACACGTTACGCTGAAACAAAGGCCATCCAGAGAGGCACAGCAGCCGAATTGGCGCGATTTTTCACTGAGAATGTTGTGTTGCGACACGGTGCACCGCGCGTCGTAATAACCGACCGAGGAACCGCATGCACGGCTGCCCTTTTAGATCGCGTCTTGTTGCTAAGTGGAACGGCTCATCGGAAGTCAACCGCCTACCATCCACAAACCAAGGGACTGACAGAGCGCCTCAACAAAACAATTGAAGAATGCTTTCAATGTACGTGGATGTCGAACATAAAAATTGGGATGACACCCTCCCTTATATCACGTTTGCGTACAACACTCCGTTCAGCCTTGTTCAAGGCCGGGATGTACGAATGATGTTGGATGCAATGCTTCCACACAAATTTGACGACACTGACACGGACGCCGATGTGTTTACCCAACGCGCCGAAGAGGCTCGGCAGCTCGCGCGCTTGCGAATCTGCCAGCAGCACGACTACGACGCAGGCCGCTATGATGCTCAACGTAGAACCATAACCTATGAAATCGGCGACCGAGTGTGGGTTTTGACACCCATACGGAAATGAGGCCTCTCCGAGAAGCTGTTAAGGCGATACTTCGGCCCATATCGAGTATTGCGCCGACTCAGTGATGTTACCTACGAGGTCGTCCCTGATAGTCCCAACTGTGCGCGACGCCGCCCGCACCGCCCTGAACTTGTGCATGTTGTACGCATGAAGCCGTAGGTGAGCGAATGACTATGCAAGGAACCCTCACTTCCGCAAGTGACATTTCTGGTTTAGCATCGGGGAGATGCTCTTTTAGGGAGGGAGAAATGACGCGCGTGCTCTAGGCAGACGACAACGACGATTGGGGGCAATTACGGACTCCGTCTATAGTGGGTCAATGGGATTCTTAGAGGACGAAGAAGACGTGTCTCTGTTCTGTTTTGTTTGAACAGGTTATCCTGCGGATTGTATAGACGGGACCATGTTTCTTCAAAGAAGGCAGATCTTTCCGTAATAAATACATACTGCGATCGTCTCAATGAACATGCGTAAATGTTTAAGTAGGTTTTTACTGTAAGTATGCGGAATCTGCTAACGAGTGTGGGTAATCGGGCTTCTTGATATAATACATTATTAGCAACAAATTTTGACAATCCAAGACAAATCCGGAGGGCCTCTCGCTCTAGAAGAACGAGGGGGTTGATCTTGTATGCTGGGCCACCAGAGAATAAAACACACCCAAATTCCAATATGGGTCGAACATACATACAATAAATCATAATGAGAGTGTCTCTGCGTAGGCCAGAGCGGCGGTGACCGAGTTTTCGAATCATGCCAACAGCGCGCGCTGCCTTAGACGTAACATGTTCGATGTGGTTGCGCCAACTAAGTTTTTGATCGTATATAACGCCTAGATACTTAATAAAGTCGCGCTGAGGGATTATTTCTTGACGGTATTGGAGAGAGACATTAACCGGTATATTTAAGGGAAATACAAGCAAGGCACTCTTGCTAACATTTAATGTCATACGAATATCATCAAGCCAATCTTCAAGTATTGCTAAATATGATTGCAATATTCTTTGCAGAGAGTGAATGTCACTCGCTGACGCAAAGAATGCAACGTCATCTGCGTAAACATACACTTGTACATCATCACACAGTGGAATTCAGATACACGAGATTATTCCCCTCAAAAAACCCGTAAATGCTATTAGAATTGAATTTGATGACATATTTCCTTCCAATGCAAAACTCCTGCCAACTAAATATCTAAGCGGATTACTGCAAGATCATTTAGCGCAAATGCGAATCAATACTGTAATACCGACGGATGCATCAGTGTGTGACGAGAAAGCGGGTATAGGTATTTTTTTCTGAGGCACTATCCTGGTCTTGTTCAATGCGACTGCCTGATTTTACACCTATATTTCAGGCAGAATTATTAGCAATTATATTAGCTCTTCGTAAACTTCCTGGAAATTCTTCGACAGCTGTAATAGTAACTGATTCGTTGTCAGTGTGCACAGCACTCACCTCATCCTCAGACAACACAGTTTTGATCGAACTAGAAAGATTAATCCCTTCGACCTTACGTCTGGTGCGTTTAATATGGGTACCAGGTCACCATGATTTGTTTTTAAATGAAATGGCCGACGCACTCGCACGTACATCCCTACAGGGACCAGTCATGCATGTTCTGCCGACTTCTGCTTATATCACCGCGACTAGGTTTAGAAAACTATGTCTCTTAAATTACTCTACAAAACAGACATTCCAAATCACAGACTTAAAGCATTTGCTTTACCCTTGGGATAATAAATGGTGTCCCACACGTAAATTGGAAATTTCAATTACAAAATTACGATACCGTATTCCACCCCTAAATTTTTATCTACACAGGTCTGGTCTGGCGATGTCCCCTCTATGTCATTTCTGCAATGAACCTGAAACCATTGATCATTATTTATTAAACTGCCGCCGATTCGCAATCCATAGAAAGAAATACTTCGAAATTCCGTTCCGAAAATTAGGCATCGCTATAAACACTGAAAATATTCTATCTTTCGGGGCATATACACTGGGTTTTAGCCACAGGAACGTATGCAGGGCCGTATGCGAGTTCCTCAATGACACAAGGAGAATACCAAGTTAATTTACTGATATATTGTTTAATATTTTACAAAATTCCAATTTACGTTAATTTACTGACTGATTATTTTCATCCCACCTGTTTAACCGCCGGCCTCTTGGCCAATCCCCCGTGGTGGGTATGCGCAATGGCATAGGAAGCAAGCAAGCAAGCAAGGTTATCCTGCTGTCCTTGAAGAACGCCTCCCTGTCTACTGTTCGCGTTGTACCATGACACTATATATATATATATATATATATATATATATATATATATATATATATATATAGTTGCGGTGCGCGATGAGGAGCGGAGCTGATTCTGAGTCGGGTTCATGTAAAGCCTTGTGAGTCTGCGTCGAATGACTCTGAGATCCTGAATCCATGAGTTCTAAGGAGCCTTGTGCCCATGAATCTGTGAGTCTGAATCAATTCGAGACACCGTGAACCTGAGTGACTTCAAATGAGTGGGCTAGAGAGTGTGACCCGGCCTGTTTGGACCTCTTTCTAGTGAATTTTATCCCGATTTAATCCGATGAGGTCAGATTTCTGCTGAGCTAATTATCCTGGCTGAGTCTGGTCTTAGTGAGCATGTGTCCCTGAGTGAGCCTGGCTGAGTATGATTTTGGTAAGTCTGAGACTGAGTGAGCCCTAAGCTATAGTTTGTGAGTGGGTCTGAGTGAGTTCCCGTTATGGGTGAAGATTGGGAGGAGAATCTGTTTCCGATGGCGGTGTGCGTGCCCTCCATGCTTCATTACCCTGAACCACGGAGAAAGAATAACTTATTCTTTCTCCGTGCCCTGAACGCAGCATAGACGTTGTCGCTTTGCTGAATGTGCTTACTGTCGGCATGCGAACGCAGCACGGATTCACATTGAACAGCTTAAATCGTAACTCGCAACTATGGGTCTCTAGGAAAGGAGGAATCATGCAATCGTGTAAATCGTGCGCCGACCCACGGGATATATAGCTCCGCGTCGCCGCCGCGGCGACACAAAAGCCCCGCCGTCTCCATCGTACATCGCCGCGAAGATGGGGCGGCCGAAGAAGAGCGTCACTCCCGAAGAAGAGGAAGCGCGGCGCGAAAGCCGCCGCGCCACTACTCGAGAGCGAGTGAGGCGACTTCGGTCCGATCTCCAGTATCGCGCCGCCGAAGCGGCGACGATACGCCGGCGATTCGCAGAAGATCCGGAGTTATGAGCCCGCGAAACCAGGGGAGGTATTTTGTAGCGATGCCTTTAATGTCATAATGCCTTTTCGCGCTTATCGCGCTTTGTCAGTGGTCGGAGCGATGGTCCGCTCGCGTTATCAACGGGATCAGCCGGCCGTGAGCGGTGGATGATAAGACTAGAGTAGAATAAGTCATAATGCCTTGCTACAAAATCGCGGCCCAGAAGCATCCAGATACTTTAATGACCGAGTGTTCGTTGCTCCTTGGGCTGTCGATGATTCCGGGATGATCTTGCGCAACACGTGAACGAGTCTCTAAGCATAACCTCGCAAAAACTTGGCCGAACCGAGATAAGGCTAGGTGGGGTCGCCAGCTTCGCTGTTTGTCGAATCTTCGCACCACTAGTGTGAAGCTGCCTCTAATTTTTTAATGGTATCTTCAAACATTGGTAGGTGTGAAAAAAGTAGAAGCATCAAGTTTACAAATTCGTAGCTCTGCACCTAGAATAGATATCGCCGTTCTGTAAACTGCATCCATTAGAGCACCCAAAGCAAACAAATTTGGTATGCCAATGCATATCTTACGTGAATGTTTTACGTTGTTTACAATGGTTTTGTAAAAGTTCCACTCACAAATTAGTGCTGTATTTGAGAGACATGTATATTATTTTAAGTTGTTCCGCTTTAGGTGTGCTATTACTTATTATTATTATTATTATTATTATTATTATTATTATTATTATTATTATTATTATTATTAGGTCAATTTACGGAATTGTGATATCATTTTTCATTGCTGAGTTACAGAGTTGTAAGCTTGATAGTTTCGTTTTCTGAAAAGTTGCGATTTTTGTCAATATTTATTGAAAATTCAGGGCTTAAATTACACATTCGCAAGCAACAGTAACTAGATTTTAACGTTTTCGTTTAAATGCAACGAGCCTCATCAGATTTGGTGCAGTGGTTGCCGAGAAAAAAGATTTCTCCTTTCCCACTTATCTAGATAGGAGGCCCCGAGCTAAAGCTTCCTTTTAGGTCATGGTTCCGCGAGGTTCAACGCAAACGGCGATTGTGCGGAGCTTCTCAAAGTTTCTGCCGCGGATATCAGCACATCAGCTGGCACGGACAAGAAATGAAGGCGTCGCGGTCAAGGAGGAGGAGGAGGAGAGAAAGAGAAGGCAGGGATGTTAACCAGAAATGCGTCTGGTTGGCTACCCTACTCTGGGGGACGGGAAAGAGGGAATAGAAAGATGAGATAGAGAGAGGAGGGGGGGGGGGGGGAGGAAGGACACGGTGAGCTCGCGCACGCACGCGGAGGGCCTGAGCAATCCCTCCCGGTGCTGGGCAGTCGCCCCGCTCGGAGGAGGGCGATTTTTCCGACGACGGCGATGCAGTGATCGCGCGTTTTTGCGATTTGATTGACAAGATGCCGGCCACGGCAGAGGACCAGCCCCCCGCAGATGCCGACGAGGATGAGGCGCTTTCGTCCGTCTCGGAGGGGACGGCGGTCGCTGTCAAGGTATACATCAAGGTGACGCGACCAAATTTAACGTATTTCGTCGTATGCAGGCACTTCTGGAGCAAAAAAAAAAAAAAGTTCTAGAAACTTGCTCATTCGACCGTTCCGTTCACCGATTTCCCATTACCGACACTGTCAGGTTGGTGTCGCCATCGATATTTCATTTTTATGTTGCTTCTGGATTATATCAATCCTCACTTTACGGTAATAGCGGTGGTTTAGCTA
The DNA here is from genome assembly GCF_013339745.2 of Dermacentor silvarum. Taxonomy (NCBI): domain Eukaryota; kingdom Metazoa; phylum Arthropoda; class Arachnida; order Ixodida; family Ixodidae; genus Dermacentor; species Dermacentor silvarum. The sequence continues at coordinate 186,394,038 of NC_051154.1, read as the reverse complement.
TTGCAGAAACATGGTTAAATAATAAAACCTAACGTAATATATCCCTTCATGTTCCCTTAGTAAGCCAAGAGCGCCGTGGCCAAGAGCGGGAGATTTTTGAAGCAAGCATCGAACTCTGCAGCTCATGAGTTCGAGATCTATGTGTACAATTGCTCAATCACGTTACACTCACGTCCACTAACACACATCGCCACTGGCTCGCCCATACAAATACACTTTCATTCATAGGCACTCACTCCCGCTGAAACGCACCGGCACTACAGGGTTCATATTTGTGTCCGCTCACATCCAACCGCACTTACTAGCGTTCATACTCGCATCCGTTCACATTCATCGGCGACAATCTTGTTTTCATACTCTCGTCAATTCCCACTTACCGGCACTCACGTTCATACTCACTATACTCAGAGTGTGAGGAACTCAATCACGTTGGTGCTCTCCGACACTAATGTTCACATACACGCCAACTCACTCACCGGTTCATGCTCACGTCGCCTCACGCTCACCGATAGTCCATCACGTTCATACTCACACCTGCTCACCATTGCTGGCATTCACTCGTGTTCGTACTCACGTCAATTGACACTCAGCTGCATTTACTCACGCTCATGCTCGCGTCCACTCACACTCCTCACTCAATCACGTTCACGCTCAAGTCCACTCACGCCTTTCGTCATTCTCTTGCTCACGCTCTCGACCGTAAAATGAGTGTGAATGAGTGTACTCCCCAGGTGCTTTTATTCAAAACTTGTACAAGATCTGTTCACTGCAAGTCGCGCTCATCGTGGAAAGGCCTGCAGTCACATGGCAGATGCAGTACACAGCGAAGTGTTGTTTAGGGGCTCAAAGGGACCTTGGAACGAGCACAGCAAAAAAAAAAAAAAAAAAGTCCATGTCATGCCCAGTTTCGACTCTTGACCGAAAAACATCTCGTACATGCGCGGCGGTAATGTGCACTGCGGTTAAGCCGAGGGAGGGTTTGACTGTAGCTTAGTTAGAAACCGAAGAAGATGAAGAAAACGTCATGTGACAGTCTGGTTGCTGTAAAGCAACTGCGCTTGCACTCCGGGAACCGAGATTTGTTGGGTTGGAACGTAGCTTCTTGGACGACAGTTCTTAGCGGCGGGGCATGTCATCTGGTGGCGAAGGCGAGTCGGAGAAGTCCTCCAGGTCATCACTGTCGTCGAAGGCCGGCCAATCGGCCTGCGGAGGAGCAGGTACCTCAATCGGCTCCGAGCGTGGCCCGCGCTGTGTCGAAGCACGACGCAGAGGCGGAGGCACACGTTCGTTGGCGAACTCTTCGCGCATGGAGCGCATCTCCGCCTCCAGAGCAGCGAATACTTGAGCTTGTAGAAGGCGGTCCTGTTCCAACTGCTCACGCTGGTGCTCGTTCTTGTCACGGAACGTGGTCATCTCGTGCTTGAGGTGAGAAATCACCTGATGCGCGTCATCAAGCAGGTCGTGAAGTGCCGCAAGTCTGTAGTCGAAGTAGCCCGGCGGACGAGCTGTTCCGTCCCATTCATCCAGGGATGAAAAAGAAGAGGCTTCGCTAGGCATCGCCGGCGAGGCCTCGCCGATCACGCTCGGATCAAAGAAGTCCGGTAGCTCACTCGTTGCCAGGAATTTTGTTTCCTCGTCCGGCCAGGGAATGCAATCAACGTGCGCGCGTCGGTGACAGCTCGCACAGCGCATGAATTCTTCAGTCTCGGAGACAGGACCGGAGCACAGAACGCAACAGTCATCGCCGTTAACCATCTTCATTTTGTATGACGATGACTCTTGTGCTTCTCCTACAATCCTGCGCACGAGCTGGGCACCGACCTCGCTGTTCCCCGCCCTCCGTGCCTTTCCTCTCATATTTCTCTTTGCTTTAGTCTTGCACATTGCTTCCATGTGCAGCAATACTAATAATATTACTACTAATAATAGTAATTATAACAATAATAATAATTTTAATAGCAATAATATGAAGAAGGAGAAAGCAAGAAAGAAAGAAAGAAGAAGACAATTCATATCACAGGGGACAGCGCGATATCACGAGAGTGAAAGGAAGAAGATGCAGGCAAGCAAGCAATCCAAACACAGCTTCGGTGAATTGCGACGCATATGGACTCTATGTTTTCAGCATAAGACCACTGACTCCCTGATTCTATCTCGCAAAAGTTCGAAAAAAAGTAGAAAAGCCGTTTGTACATAAAGTTCTCTCACTTGTTGAATCAGTGTAGGCGTCAGCCGAGAAGAAAAAGAAAGGCACTCGCAACGACAGTTTCACGGGCACCTAAAAGCCACTTTGGCGCATTAGAAAAGTTCGGCAGACATTTGCAATTATCTAAATAGTGAATCATAAAAATAGTAATTATAAAAATAGTGATATGTGATTTAATCCGTAAAAATGCCTGTACCAGTGAAACATATAGTAATCACACATCAAGTACACCATCACCTGTCAAGGAGTGCCCTTCACCCTCAAAACACCAATGTCTCCAAAATATCCTCACTCAAATCACTGAAACGAAATTTGATGTTTCTTAGAAAGAGATTACGTAGATAAACATAAAGTCCTTTACAATCCTATGACTCTTTGAAACACCGGCTTTCCTCACTGCTATGCAAACTTTTCAAAAGCACTTGGCGAACTTTGTGGTTGTCCTCGATCGCTTTGTGGTTAGCCAGACGAGCCTGAGCGACGTTTCTTCTGCTACTTCTACTTCTTCTTCTTCTTCTTCTTATTATTATTATTATTGCTACTGTTGTTATTATTACCATTATTAAATGCAGAGGAAGCTGGCATCACGGGTGCCGCTTTCGTGTTCCTTGCACGACTCTTTGCGAACCTCCGGTGCCAGTGTTCCTTCCGGTGTGTCATCTATAGTAAAGAGAGAGCATGCGTGCAGCGCAGAAAACGAATTACACACTCACTTCTAGATAATTTTCCACTGCTGGCTACCGGCGGGCTGCCAGAAACCACCAAGACAATTTTGGTTTGGTAATTCTCAGGAAGTTCTGTGGCTAGCAGAGTACACAAAGAGGCGATATGCGTTCGCTGCCGTCTTTGTGGGACTCGACTGATTGCAGCGCGGGTGCTTGAGGACATTTACGTTGCTCATTTCTATCTGGCAACAGCCACCTTCGGTTTCGCTGTTCCGCCATGCGAGATGGCGCGATATCAGATATTTCAAGTAGTTGGGGCTTAGTTGTTGTGTCCGTTCTTTTTTTTTTTTGGTCGTGTTTTGCTTTTTCTTGTATTTTTTTTTTTGTCCCGTGAAGCTCCTTTCCTGAACAGCGCGAGGCGCACTCATGCGTGCTATCTGCGTCGTGTTTCACAGGTTGAAGATGCTCGTGGTCACACGTTGCGGCGCATTTTAGGTTATAATTTCTTTCTGCTGGCATTCCTTCTTGTATCACTTGCGTTTCATCATCATCATAATCATCATCAGCCTATATTTATGTCCACTGCAGGACTTATGCAGTGGACATAAATTGTTTATGCACTGGTATATCCTTGTTCTTCAGTTGGCGAAGACGGCCGCCGTCAGATAGCATTAGGGTGTGCGAACGGTGACTACACCAATATGTTCCAGCTAAGCCGTCCAATGGAAAAGAAACCTTCTATGAGTAACTACTCAAGAGGAATAAATGAAATCAGAAAAGAAACAACTTACGACAACTCAAAGGGACGCTCTTTACTCTTCAAAGCGAGATCAAGATGCCTTCGAACGCGCACTTATAAAGTGAAGTACAATAAAGAAGAAGAAGCATGCGCTTGCTTCGGTAAAGCTAGGGAAACGATGGAGCGTGTTCTATGACAATGTGAAGATATCTGCCCAGCGGTCGATTGAGGCACCTCTAGCCTGTTTGAAGCCCTTGGGTTCAGCGAGAGCAGGGGAAGAGTAAACATGTCCGCAATAGAAATTAGTAAGAGGCGATTGGAAGATTGGTGGAAGAAAAGTAGGGGAATGACAAACAACGTACAAAAACAAATTTCCAAATAGGGGTTCAGAAAGTTTGCTGATAGAAATTCTTGGTTTTTTTTTCTTTTTTTTTCTTTTTCATGACAGGTAGAACATTAGGGAATATAACAATGAGCTTGGTGGCGCTACCCATCCGCCCCGTTCCAAAGGGGACTCTCCTAGGATTCATCCATCCATCCATCCGGAGCTCCTGCCCTGAGAATGCCGCTTCAGCTTTTATTCCAGAGGAGATGCTATCAGATTTTGATGGGGCCATAGCACCCAAGAACTTCCTATCCATGAATCATTCAGTTGTGTTATGAACGGTCTTGTTATGTTACGGTTGTGTCATAACCGGTTGTTATAAAGTCCAGTAAGATCCAAAAGCTGGCATTGTAACTACAATCAGCTGACTACAACGGTGATTTTCTTCTCTAGACATCCCGTTACACAACACAGCAAAATTTCATGCAGCAAGCCGATGATCCCATTATGTGCGGGAAAGTGTTCACCTACAGTTCACTTACGAGTCTTATTCCCTGATAAAAAACGATAAAATCAGGCGAAACGTACATTAGCCATTTTTAGGAGACAAGAATTTGTGTGGCCTATATACCGATAGTATAAAAACCTGAATGCACAAACAATCCTACAATGGTCTCCCTGATGCACCCTAAACACTAACACCACATTTTCTTTCAGATATACCTATATGCAAAGTGCGCAACTAGAATTTCTGTCCATCTCACCGAATAACACAGTTGCAGTAATAAAGTTGACCAGGATGGAAGCTGGCGCTTGTTGCTTGGGCATTAGGGTTGGTAAAGCAGCGCGAAAGACATCGACGCCATATCCATATAACTGGCTCAGTTGTGTTCATATTGAAATGAAAGCGCCGTTAAAATACTGCGAAACACTCAACAGCTGGAAAGGGTAAACAAGGGCTTTTCAAGGCTCTTTGCCTTGCATTATCCTCCTCACTAACGAAAAAAGGTAGGCAAGCGAATGAGTAACTGTCTTTAAAAATTTATTGCACACTATTTCTGGAGCTCACAGAGAAAATTGGTGACATAAAAAGCATTTTGAAGCCAATAAGCCTGCACGAAGACACAAGCTGCGAGAATATCTCTTTATCTGCTCGCAGCCTCTTTTTTTCCGACGGCCGCTTCAGGTAAAACCCCTATATATAAAAAGTAGCGCCATCCACTTCCCTCCTCCTCCGTTCCACTATCGCGCTCGGCGCGACCAGCGCGATCGAGGCGCGATATCGACAGTGGCGCCGCCTGTGTCGGGCCTGCCGTGGCAGACGACAGCCAACGCGCTACCAGAGGAAATCCGAGGAAAACTTCGATCGCGCCCTGCGGAGAAGTTTATGAGGCGCGATTTTGCTTCGTCAGTCTGTAACTGGTCTTAATAATGCCGTTTTGGAAGTAGCAACGCGACGATGCGAGACGGCGCAAATATCATATTGTGCAGCAAGCGTTTGCGCACGCCGGATGAAAAAAAAAAAAAAAAAACAAGCCTTTTGCCCTCGCCTTGTCGGTTGCGGCAACTTAAGGTGCAGCAGCATGCCATCACAACGAAGTTCTTGTCCCTGACACGTTTGATCCGTTTGTGCGTACAGCACTTTCGTCGCACAGGCCCGAGAATGACAGTCGGAGCGCGCTGGAAAGAAAAAAAATATACAAAAGCGCAACGCGTGCTTCCACGTGACACGGATTGGCCAATGGGGGATCGATAAGTGGTTCTTGAGGGAAAGGGAAAGGGGAGCGGAGGAGGCTGGGGCGACAGGAGGCGGCAAGGAGGAAACGCCGGGGTGAGCGCGGTGGCGGCAAGATCTAAAAATGGCGCTACTTTTTATATATAGGGGTTTTAGCTTCAGGCTACATATGGCGCCCTCCTTTGGAAGATGGGTAAACGAAGATGCAAGACGATGAAGGGCGCGCGATTTGAATGCCCCTGAACGTTTCGCTGAGGAGTACTTGGCGTTAGAAAAGGTGTCCACATTTGTGGGTACACATGGTTGTGCACACACTCTTGTGCGGAAGTAAGTACATGCGTACTCAATCGTCTATACATACTTGATGTAGTTAATTCACATAATAAAGCGCCTTTTAAACGTTATTAATGCACATTTGCCCCTTTCTGCTCCGACACGAATCGGCGTGCGCACTTTTCTAACGCCGTATGGTGTTTATATTTATCTGTTTATCGTCGTTCTTTTTTGAAATCTACCTTAATAAGATGTGAGCATGATCCTTTAGTGATCTTATTGTTTACCCTGGTCAATCCACCCGCGTATGCACATGGAATTTCGGTCTGGTGACATCAACAACCACTATGTGAGGGAAGAACGTGCAAATTCAATGAGCGAAGAAGAAGAAGAAGAGCCTCGAAGCATCGAAGAAAGCCATGTCTGCGTCATCACGCTCCACCAAGTCTTCGCGCTCCTCGGCAATCTCTGCGGCTCCTGAGCGGTCGACGAACAGTGTCTTTGCTGTAGGGCACGTCGATGTCGCCGTCCCCAGACCATCCGATAAAGACAAGCGAAAGTTTCACGGAAGCTTGCTAAGCTCCAAGTCCCGTAAGCACCAGCGACGCAAGAGATCAAGTGCCACCGACATAGCAGATGACGCAAAGGCCGTACGCGTAAGTACCATGAGAAACTGATATTGCTATTACTTAGCATACAGCACTAACGCCGACAAGCTTAATCGAAGAACTAAAGTGTTACGAGGGGGCAACGTGGACGTGATGGTTAAAGGGCCCCTCACCAGGCCACATAGCAAATTTTGGTTATGCGCTGGAAGTTGTTACATGTTCTCTATAGGGAGCGTTATACCGCAAGGAGTTTTCAAATTGGTTCATTTGCAGCCGAGGTAGAAATATTTCAGTGCCGCGAAACCATGCTTTCAAGAGGCGAACGCCACTGCCAAGTAAGAGAGACACTCTCTCCCCTTGCCCCGTTTAGACTCCGCAAGCGAAATTCCTTCCCTGCGTTCTCCCATTCCGAAGCTGGAGAATCGCGTGACGCATACATCCTGCCTCTTCCTTTTTTTTTTTTCTCGCACTTTTTTTTTTTTTTTTTTTGCTGCGCGGCACACTTCCGGTGACGGCCTCGAGCGCGAGCTGTTGCGTTTGTCTTGAATTGCGGAGCGCGCGAATTTGCGCGCTGTGCACGAGAACACCCAACTAGCGGTATAAGTGCGCCACGAACACTGAGGCAGACGCATGCGGATCTCAGAGCATGATCGTGCGCTGGAACACAGTTGAAAATGACAATTTCGTTGTCATGCAGCGCGCGTGACTGCACGACGTGGGCACAAGCAGACGAAACGGAAGTACATCTCTCTTGCTGCGGTGCGATGTAAAACAAAAACACGCAGATATTCGGTTTGCATGTTTTATTATTTCTCTAAACCTTAATTCGTCTATTGAAGCAAGAGATTAAACAAATAACTGATGTCGCCTTGAATAATACTCGAAGTTACGTGTCACTACGAGCGACGTCACAGCACTGCTACCTACGTAAGCGCACTTGTGCGATTTACGTCCACTCTCCGGCTGGTAGCGCGGCGCCCGCGAGGAGAAGGGCAAACAGCGTTTAGTTTGAAAGTTAACGCGTCACCGCGGCTCGTAGCGGTGTAATACTTAGCAGCCACGATTGTTAGCGCGGTATATATATATGCATGAAGGCCAGACCCCGGCCGAAACGTCAATAAATAGATTCATACGCGCATCTATACTTCTGTATATATATGTACCTGTATATATAATCAACGAGAAGAAAGGAAACCGTGGGCCAGATGTTTATTAGTCATATCATAAGAAGCCAACAAACAACGAGACCAAGGACAGCACCGGGGACATTGCTTGTACTTATGAATTGAATTAAAGAAATGATGCATAATTGGAAATGAAAGTGAATGAAAAAAACAAAACAAAAAAACTGGCCACAGTTGGGGCACGAACTCACGTCATCGCATTACGCGTGCTATGCTTTTACCAATTGAGCTACCTTGGCGCCGTTCACTCATCCACTTTCTGGGGTATTGATGTTGATACCCGCCGTGGTTGCTTAGTGGCTATGGCGTTGGACTACTAAGCACGAGGTCGCGGGATCGAATCCCGGCCACGGCGGCAGCATTTCGATGGGGCGAAATGCGAAAACACCCGTGTGCTAGATTTAGGTGCAAGTTAAAGAAGCCCATGCAGGTGGCCAAAATTATTCCGCAGTGCCCCACTACGGCGTGCCTCATAATCAGATCGTGGTTTTGGCACGTAAAACCCCATAGTTTAATTAATTAAGTTGTGTTGACCTACTGGAACTAAACCTGGGCGTGTTAGCCAGCGCCACATCTCACGGCCTTGACGGCGGATGTGGGACATCCTTTTTTTTTTTTTTTTTTGCCGCAGGCGTCACGTGTACGTGATCTTTTTGGGTGAAGGCAACTATTTAATAAACCCACACATGCTACCTGAAGGCAACAATGCTGCCGGGCATATATATATATATGGTCCCATACAAGGTGCAGTCTTGCAGCAACCAGACCAGCACGAGACAGCAGTCGAGCGGATCCTTGCACCATTGCAAGTGCGAACTCAAATTCGGGCAAGGGGTTTCTCAGTCTTTAATGCAATGCAGCTTTACAGCAAAGGTGCACTGATGTCGGGGATAATTATGCAATTCAAAGCACTTTTTTTCGGGGCATAAAGCTTTTAATTTAATTTGAGCAGAAATCACGTACATTGACTATTGACGTGAGGCGCTGGCTTACGCTCCCAGCGCTAGATCTGGTACACATATAATACCCCAAAACGGTAATGGGAAAACAGCGGCGCGGTAGCTCAGTTAGTAAGATCATCGCACGGGTAATGCGAAGACGGGCGTTCGGATCCCACCTGTGGTATGTTGTTTTTTTCGTCCACTTTCCTTTCCATTTGCATTTCCATTGCTACATTTCGAAACAAGAGAAAAGAATAAGAAGAGAGAGAGCAAGGAATTTAGCTTTGCTTTCCTTGGTTTGACTCTCTCTTGGGTTCAGCTGATAGCGACAAAATTCGGGCCCCTCGGTTCCCCTCTTTCTCGCTCACCAAATTCACCCTGTAATTTGAGGCGAAAGTAATATGCGCTTTTGTAAATAATCCACCTAGAGAGGTGGAATTGTTCTACGTGCCTGAGGCGAAGTTTAGAAATCTAGCCACATGCACACGCTTACAGTGTCGGCCTCACTTCGTCCTGTCCAAGCGTGTTTGTTCCCGTCCTAACCAGGCCACTCCAGCACACTCCATACAGCGTATTTTGTAACAAATCTTCAACCTATGTAGGCTTGTGTATTCATACATAGTGCTGAACCATTTTGATTTCCCCGAAATTCGTAACTTTCTTGTCCTTATTTACACCCAAAAAGCTTTTTCTTTTTTCTTCAGTGAATATATTTTTTCAAGACGAATATTCACCAACCTTTTTCGGCGGGTAATTTTTATGGCGAGCTGACCGAGAGCCCATTTTCCTTTTTAAGTTCTGTTTTCCATTGGCTGGCCACTTTCGCTAATAATATGTCCGACATGACGACTGGCTGGCATTTGCTCTTACGAACAACTCTAGCGTAAGAACGTTTTTGTGAATAGGGGCTCAGTTATTTTTCTGTGGATATCTGGCTCACTAATTCTGGTGAAGCTGAAATGTGCTCCAAGCAGCAAACTTTCTCAACCTTGTAGTTGCATCCAATACACGGAATAACAAAGCTTTCAAGACGCTGTCTAGCAAGGGCTCGTATTTGCAAAAAGCTTTTACGCTAAAATTGTCCGTAACAAAAAATTCCACACAATCCTGATGCTGTACATACTATTAACTAAAGCAACTATAGCTAATGGTGAAAAGCCCTTGGGAACTAATCCAGCCCCTGTTCTGCTTTATTTTTTGAAAAGAATCTCACAGTGGGCGAACATTTGTGATCTGCCGTGTTTTTTAAGAGGCAAGTCAGGCATCTACAGCACAAGCGGAGTTAATTGGTGCATTAGGAAACTAATGTATCGTACAGTCAGCTCACTTTCTAACTTGTATGTTGTCACAGTTATTCAAAGCATTATTCCACAACTCCATTACTTCCAAAATCTTCACTGTGCAATACCAGAAAGTGCCATTAGCTTGGCTCTTAAGCCTACATGGCTCATTAAAAAAAACACTATTAAAAATCTGTTCTTTTATTGTTTTTGTTTTTCTTTTGAAGGGGGAGGGAGGGCTTAGAGTCTTCCTGTGCCATTAAAAATGATGTCATGCACTCCATGCTACTTTGCAAAAACTGGGCAGTGTCTTATAAAAACTTTAATCTACAAAGATGTGAGTGGTTATGTGTGGTTATGTGGGAGCATAGCTTAGCTGATTGTAATTGATGTCATATAAGCATAAGTCAAGGAGCACAACTGACGAATCATCCTGTAAGGTACCACCACCACCACCTCCTTCTCCTCCTCCTCCTGACGGATCATCCCCCCCCCCCCACTCCCTCCCCCGCCGCGGTGGCTCGTGGCTCAGTGGCTCAGAGGCATTCCGCTGGTGAGCACGAGGTCGCGGGATCGAATCCCGGCTGCGCGGCGGCCGCATTTCGATGGAGGCGAAATGCAAAAAACGCCCGTGTGCTTGCGTTGTAGTGAACGTTAAAGAACCCCAGATGGTCAAAATTAATCTGGAGCCCTCCACTACAGCGTGCTTCATAATCAGAACTGGTTTTGGCACGTAAAACCCCAAAAAAGAAATACTATTACTGATAATAATTAAACCTGCTTTTGTTGCTATAATTTTCACGGGTAAGATTTCTTAACCAATTTTCGGTCAAAATAATCGGACTGAAGTGGTGAGGACCTCTCGTCATGAGTTTATATATTTATTTAGCATACCTTACAGGCTCTAGTATGGGCATAGTGTAATGGAAGTATACACAGAACTAAGGATACAAACAAAAGTACAAACTGTGGAACTGTAAAAATGAAATAAATACAGGAGCAACACCCACAGAAAAAACTATAAGTGCTGAAATGAAAAAAAAAAAAAAAGCAGTCACGAAATCTACACCAATTCGTGAAAAAGCGTAATGGATTGATGCTAGGCGTAGTGACATTGCAGGAGCTCGCGGAATGTATCATGGTTGGACACGTCAGCAGTGACGCCACGAAGACCATTTCTCCGAGAGACAGCTCGTGGCAAAACAGAAACACGCGTGTCCTACTAAAAAAAAAAAAAAAAACATGTTTACTTTTCCTCTTGTACATAGTTAATTCTATACGGTACACACTATGCAAACACTATGCTATACTAGCTGATGTTAAAGGATTTTGAAGAAGGGGCTTTACCAGAAGGGTTTTTCTTTTATCACTCTTTAAAGATTGGCAGCAACACTAAATGCAGCGCGGGCGTGGGTTTACGGCGCTTGCAGGATGACATGGTGGAGAACGTGTTGGCTGGCGTGGTGGAGAAAACAGCTACAACCTCAGTGAGGGCACCAGTACCCGGCAATGACGACCAGAGCAAAACTTCCAGCCATAGTACTCGCCGCAGAACACCGTCTTTCATGGAGGCAGAGACGAAAAAAGGCATGTGGCTGAGCATACAATCCCGCGGGCGCATTCGCATAGTCGCGCACGAAAAGAAAAAAAAAAATGAAAGAAAAAACCATAGCTGGTTTGTTTAATGTTCCGGGACGCAACCGCGACCTAATGTACCTAACCAAATCCTACTTACAAGTGTCCCAACGTTACCTTTCAAGTAAACTTCTGCATGATTAACCAAATCGCTTTTCAGCGTTATGCATTCTGGCCACTCCGGAAATGTAGATAGGCTGCTTGTTGGTATGAGCTCTCCGACCCATCAGGGGTCAGAGACATCTAATATAGCCTAATTTTTATGTAATTGGAATGGAATGTAGCCGGCGCTGCCACGTTCGTATCGAAAGGCGAAATGGGCTACAGGGAGGAGGAATTAAAGAGGCATATATACTATAGTGTAGTGGGCCAAGACAAAACGATCCAGAAGCCACTAGAAATCCAAGGCAGGACTAAAAGGGGACATAAAAGGCAGTGTCATTTTGGAAATCATGGCGGTGACCACGGCCTCTCCTTCTCCGTAGCGTTAAACCTATAGTTAAACTCAACTGGCCACGATAAACGAGGACCATGCATCACATTCGCAGGGAGAACCCCTTTAAACGCTGGTGAAGCCCTGTTAAATATAATGAACAATCCTTTGAAGGAATGAAATAACTACACGAGCTTCGATTTCTCACGCGTAACCCGTTCTCTTGTGGACGCAACGAATCTGAGGAATTGTACTCTTATGCAAGGTTGTTTTAGGGGGCTTGACGCGAAAATTCGAGAGCGAATTCCGCTTTGTTATGGTTGTGCGCGCTCACACGTGTTGCTCCGTATAGGTTTCGTACCATGGCAAAGGCTTCGTGCGTGTAGGATTGCGTTTGTCTCCGTGTTTTGTTCCGCTGTGTTATCTAGACCGTGCTCTCCCAGCTGTTTTTCGGGCCAGGTGGGACTGGAAGAAGTAAAAAGCGTGAAACGAGCGCGCGTGCAACGCCGTACACCACCTACCACGCCATGGAGGAAGGACGACCTGCGAATATATTTCCCCTCTTCGGTGGATTCATGCTAACGTGTCATCACAGACTGAAACCACTGTGCTTCAGAATATGTACGATAAACTCCTTGCACGTCAGTGACAGCTGTGCAGTGCTCCTGCTTTTGACAGCGGACGATGTATTTGTGGCATGTAAAACAGCCATGTGGAGGATGGGAAAGAAGCGGCTGCTGTGAGTTGTAAAGGGACGAACCCCCCCTTACTGCAGTAATCTTATCTGTGTGCTCGAGGGGCGCAGGAGAGTCAGGTAGGCGGATGCGGTGCAATAGTGAAGAAGGCTCGAAAGGAGAATGTACAGTCAACCACAAAAGTTTGCGGACCACGCGAGCGCGTGCCAGACTGCCTATCCGCGCCACCTAGCGGTACGCCACCTAGCGGCGACAGGGGTGCTCTCCCGGATATGAGCCCTCTTGGTACTCGCCTGCCTGTTAATTTTTTATTCCCGTGCATGACATTGTTAGTTCGTTGTGTTGACGCAGAGCGCTGTCTGCGATAAGACCGCCACATATCTGGCTTCATAGCAGTATCGGAGCAATCACTGCAACCTTTGTCGACTGGTGTGCCAGTGGGTAGATAAGTTTCACGAAGCGCTGCGACGATTTTTTTACGCGACGTTTACTGGCGCACTTTGGTTGGCAGCATCTTGGTCCAATGAGTGTTGCTGCTTCTGCGTCTTGAGAGAAAGGGTAGGGAGGTGTTTCACTGTCATCAAAAATAAAGAAAAAGCGGATGCATAGAAAATTTTCTTTCACACATAGGCGCATCTTCGCATCAGTCGCTGAAAACGTAGTAGACTTGCTTCAGGCCACGTGGTGATTGCCTATTTGGAAAGATGCCACTGCGTGTTCCACTTGACGAAAGAAGGCACATTGTGCGTTTACTTATAGAGGGAATACCTCAGCGCGAAATCTGCCGCCGAACCAACAAGAGCCGGACTGCCGTGAATAGGATTATTCAAGCTTTCCGCGACGATGACAGATTCACAGATATGGAGCGCAGTGGGCGTCCAAGGGCCACGCCTGAGGAAGAGGACCGCCTGATTACGGCCGCCATCGTGGCTGATCCTTTTCAAAGTGCAGAGGCTATCCGAGAAGCGCTCTCGCTCACGGTATCGTCTGAGACTGTAAGAAGAAGGCTGAGTGAGCTTGGCCTGCAGTCTTTCGTAGCAGCACAGAAGCCCTGCCTCTCAGACAGCCAGCTACAAGAACGACTCATGTTCGCTACAGCAATGAAAGATTGGACAACAGAGAAATGGGGCGATGTCATCTTTAGCGACGAGTCAACTTTTTCCACGCGCTGGGACCAACGGAAGCGGGTTTGGCGTCCACTAAACTGCAGGTGTGTTTACAGTGTATTGGCAGTTAATTCACGAAGCTAATTCTGCATCACAACATGTTTCACGTAAAATGAGCTTTTGGACATTACGAGATTTTTCTGTAGAGGTATTATGTTGAAAACATTAACGATTGTTTCATAGTACTACTTACTCTGAAGCTAATTAAAAGCTGCCAGTGGGTCTTTCAGTACTATCTAATGATGTTTGCACGTTTTCTATTGCAACTCTATAACAGCATTATAAAGTTCATACGCAAGAGGAATCACAACATTTTTAGACGCGCCGCTGGAACCCAATTGTATGCTATTTCTTGCAGATATCTGCCTAATTACACACAGAGTGTTCTATCCAGTGGACGGTGTTCCGTGAGCGTGTGGGGAGCAATCAGCAAAGATGGCCTTGGTCCCCTTGTGCGTCTGGAAGGACCCTTCACTGCGTCACGGTACTGCGACGTCATCACTAGACACCTCGTTCCGTATGCGCTGGACGGTCCCTTCAGCGACGGCTGCTGTTTTTTTCAACACGACCGCAGCCCGATCCATAAAGCACGTATCGTCCAGTCATTGCTAGAAGAACATGCTGTTTGCCAGCTTGAGTGACCTCCATGTGGCGCCGACTTGAATCCCATAGAAAATGTCTGGGGCATGTTGAAGAAACGGCTGTCCACACGAGCCAACCGCGGCCGCACGGCCGATACGCTGTGGCAAGCGATCGCACAAGAATGGGAAAGCCTGCGCGGTCGACCGGAGATTACTGAATCTTTGTACGAGTCGATGCCCACACGCATCAATAAGGTGCTAGAAAACGGCGGACATTTCACTTCCTACTAGATCATTGAGAGACCTATGTTTCATGACACTTCTGTAAATGTCTTGTGAATAAATTCATCCCCTTCAGACACGAATTATGATGCACTGTCTGCAAATGCGTCAAATGCGCATGGCATCATTTCAAGACGCTCACTATTACATTCCAAGAAAGAAGACGAAGCAATGTGCTGTTTTGTGCGAGTTTCAGTAAAAAAAATTAATTAGCGTATAACTCATTATCTAATTATTCTGAAATCCGTCAGCTTCAATGCTTGCATAAAAGGAATCAACTATTAGGCCCGAAACGCATGCACACTTGCTTTTTCGGTTGTATTCGTGTCGACCGGAGAAAAAAAATGCTCTTGACGTTGGTCTTGGAACGCGGCACGTCGAACGATTGTCTAACATGGTAGTATCTCCAGCAAAGTGATCATCTGCAGCAATACGCAGGACAATGAAGTTAACTGACCGCTAGTTGTCCCATCAGGAAGCGGACACGAATGTGCACACTGAGTTTTAGGTCATTTGAAGAAACACGTGGCGTGGGACGCGCCTCCGAAGTTCGAGTCCCCAAACGAGGACGCCGTGTCGCAAAGGGTTATAAAAAGAGTCATCGCACCCGATTATTTCTTATTTTTCTAAATGTAACCACTATAGCAGCGCGGTGGTTCGGACTTTGCGCAGCAAAACCTGGGCGCAGGCGATCAAATCCCGGCCGCTACTGTCACTTAGC
Source organism: Dermacentor silvarum (assembly GCF_013339745.2). Lineage (NCBI taxonomy): Eukaryota > Metazoa > Arthropoda > Arachnida > Ixodida > Ixodidae > Dermacentor > Dermacentor silvarum. Next base: position 186,378,569 of record NC_051154.1, on the reverse strand, counting down.
GATGGGGGAGGAACGGAAAAATTCTGCCTACTGACTAAGCATCTGTGTCCCATGGCTGCCTCACCGCTCACTCACGCACTCACGAAAAAAAAAAAAACAGCGTGGCTACGCGAAAATAGAACTGATAACAGCCGAAGAATACGCTGTCTGATTACTTGTACTGATATTCTGCTCTCAAAATATAAGCAAGTAGCCCTGGCTAACAAAGAGCGCGTCACGTTGAAAGAGATAGGTAGAAAATATTTGCGCACAGGGCGAAAATAGACAGGCCATAGATTTAAGGAGGGATGCGTCTTCAACGTAGCGCTGCTGTCGATCGCTGGTGACGTAGCGGAAGTGTCGCGAAGAGGCTCTTGGCCACGCGCTCGCGTGGTCCGCAAACTTTTGTGGTTGACTGTACGCCTGTGCGCACATCAAACGGCTGATGGTCGCACGTAGGCCCAGTCAACCCACTAGCCGCACGCATACGCGCTTACTCTTCCGAACCGCAGAAATTTGTTTGCGTGAAGCTTCACGTACTGTGAGAACAATAGACCTCAGGCCGGAGTAGGTGTATTTACACGCGTGACGACGTTCTCCTCTGCCGGACTGTTCGTCGGGGCGCTGTGGCTCGTCACATATCCCGGTTCGTGGTCGCCCGAAACGTGTTCAATAAAACAAAACTATTCCTATACTGCCACGACCAGCAAACGTGTTTGTTCTCATAAACTGCAGATGGATTTGCCATAGATCGTATCGCGATAGAATACATCGCGATTGGATCCCTTGGTCGGATCACTACGGCACGCGAACGTGCGCGCAGCCCGGCGTGGCTGCGAGCCGAAGGCGAGAAATATAAACAAGAGAGGAGAATCTGGCCCGACATGATGGCGAAGTGACGCCAACTTCCATCGTCACTTAGCTTCATAAAGAGTGATGTCAGGGCCCCTCCTCAGTTTTTCCTTCCTCCATGGTAAATGCCACCGGTCCGGACGTTTGAAGGGTATAAAAATCTCTGGCTTGGCTTCTTTGATTAGTGGCAGCAAGTGAAGTTCGCTATTCATTAATCGCTCGACGATGAAGTCGATTTTTTTTGCATTTTAGAGTCTTGAATAGGCCTCAACGCAACGATCGCTGAGCCTGACAACACACATCCCATAGATACAGCCGGCGTCGCAACTGCGCCTCAGCCAAGATGACGAACATGGTCAGTGTTGCCAGTACGCATTTTTAATATCCCCTTTTCACGCGCGCAGTGTGTTCACCGAGGAGTCTAAAGCATGCTTGCAAGCTGCATTTTGATAGCTCGCAGAACATTTTAAATAAAATTACTGATAAAATTAAGACTTGAATTCATGGTAAATGATGATTCCCGCAATGTTTCGCTAGTGCGAAACTGCATTTTTATTCTGTCACACTTCCGTACCTTTTGCAAACCAATGCTCGTAAATTCTGGACCATAGTTAACGGTACTCCAAGTAAATTAATCCAAATAATATACCCCAATGATGAACCTGTTGCTCCCGAAGAGTGCTGTAATGTATTTAATGATGTATTTTCTTCCAATGTTACCGCGATGCCACATAGATTACCGCTTGTATCCAATGCAGGTTTTTTTGTCCATGGATTCAATTTCTATTGACTGGGTTGGTGTTAGCTGCCTAATTACCAATCAAAAAGCGTCTTCCTCTGCCGGCCCAGACTGCCTGAATTCAAAAATTTTGAAGTGTTCCAATGTATTTTCTGCTGTTATCTTGTCGCACATTTTCACTCGGTCTGTTCTTCCATACGATTGGCGCGTGGGAAAGGTGATTCCAGTTCACAAATCAGGTAACACACACTTACCCAGCAATTACAGGCCTATCACTAACAAGCATTTCGTGTAAAATTCTCGAGCATATAATATATTCGCTTTTGGCTGAGTTTTTAGAATACAACTCCTTCTTCAACCCCTGTCAACATGGTTTCCGTAAATTCTTTTCGTGTGAAACACAGCTCTTATTATTTACTAACGATCTTTTTGCAATTTCTTATCTAGGTACCGACATCGATTGCATATTTCTTGATTTTGCCAAAGCATTTGATTCTGTGTCGCATGATTTACTTCTGCTTAAGCTGACTGAACTTAACCTGGACGTAAAGGTACTCGAGTAGATAAAAAAAATTTCTTTCTAACCGGACGCAGTTTGTAAACGCTAATAACTGTACTTCTCGGTTTTCTAATGTACCAGCAGGTGTTCCTCAAGGCTCAGTCCTGGGTCCACTTCTCTTTTTAATCTATATTAACGATCTTCCTAACTGCGTTCTTTCTTCTTCCATAAAGCTATTCGCGGATGACTGTGTTCTTTACCGTAAAATTACTGATCCTTCCAATTCCTAAGAACTGCAGGACGATCTTAACCGCGTAACTGAGTGGTGTTCTAATTGGTGTATGCAACTAAATTCAAATAAATTCAATGCCACGCGAATATCTTGTAACACTGCCATTCACACCTACTTTATTAATGGTGCACCTGTGACGTCAGTTACCTCTTACAAGTATCTCGGCGTTCACATATCAAATAACGTTTCTTGGCATTCGCATATTGACTGTGTTACTAATAACAGTAACCGCATGCTTGGTTACTTGCGCCATAATTTTAGCTCTGCCCCTTCCCCCCTGAAGCTAACTCTTTACAAAACTTTAGTTCGCTCCAAATTGGAGTAGGCTTCAGCCATTTGGGATCCGACTCAGTCTTCATTAGTTTCTACTCTAGAGAGTATTCAAAACAGCAGTGTACACTTTGTCTTATCCAATTATTCTCGCTATGAAAGTATCTCATCAATGAAATGAACTCTTAGCTTACCTGATCTTTCGTCACGCCGCAAATGTTCCCGCCTCTCCCTTTCTCACAAAGTTTTTCATTTGAACCCCCTTTTAAAAGAAACCCTTCTTGCCCCTCCGTCTTATATTTCGTCCCGCACTGACCACAGCCTCAAAGTCGAAGACCACAGCCTTTGTGCCGCACAAACCGGTACAGTGACTCATTCATCCCTAGGACAAGCACCATAGAGAAAGGAATTCAACCCCAAGAGGGGACACTCCCATAGAGCCCAGCGGCCGAATTAACTGCAGCGCGCCAAGCGGTCGGTATAAATCACTTCCGGTTTTGGTTTTGGGCGCGCGCATTTTGAACGCAAGCTAGCACGCCGGCTGCGCGCTTGCCCCAGGTAAGCAGTAGTTCCCTAAAAACCCCTATATATAAAAAGTAGTGACACTCTCCTCCTCCGCCTTCCCTCCTCCTGGTTTCTCCTCTCTTTAGCGATCCTTTTTCTACACTTGCGCCGCCTACACCGCTTGAAACATGTGTACTTGTTTATCTTTCGCCGCTGATCAGATTCGACGATCGCCGACTGTGTTCGCCGCTATCGTTGTGCTCCTCGCCAGTCGGTAGACGCTTCTCGGGCGAAAATGGCGATGGAGCGTGATCGTAAACAAACGCAGCCAGCGCCCGGCGGCGCGACGGTCCACGTGATGCCATTAGGCCAATACCGACGCGGCGTCGGCCTCGGACAGGGTGTGCGAGGAGGCGGCGGCATTCTTCAAAGCGTGGCGCTACTTTTTATATATAGGGGCTTTAGTAGTTCCCGTATGAAGCTCCACCGGACGGCACCAGCTGAAAAGAAGTAAATTACAAGCATGTTACATTTACAAGCACGTAACAGCATGTTACAAGCATGTGTCATTTTGGTATTTAGACATAGAAATACGGCGTGTATAGAGGCGAAACGTGCGAAAGCGGTGAATGGGCGGCATTACAAACAAAAGCAATTCGCTTTTACATACATGGCGTATACCCGACTCATCCCAAACAATACCATAAAATATGAAAACATCTGATTTTCAAGCGTTCCCCCATTTCCGGGCATTATTTCCTGCACTTCGGCAGCACAATTACACGGACGACTTCGCGTTTCCAAAACTTGGCCTCGGGTGACGCGACGGTACGCGACATACAGAGACGGACGCAACAGGCACTCAAGACAAATGTGTGGGTGCAAAGCCTGTTTTCAGTCCTTTAGAAGACGGAATTTTCGAATTACACTCTAAAAACGGTTGCACCCTTTGGGGCGTATTTTTGCCACCGAACAATAATCGTCATCTGACTTGCGTGGCTTTCCATTCTTTAACGCTGTGCGCCCGGCACTTCTCGGTCACGAACGACAGCAGCGTTATCAGCGTGACACATGTAGCGTTCTCGACAGGAAAGTAGCAAGTGCAAAGTTTTCAAGATAGGAAACGCAAGCAAGACAGATGACGATTATTGTTGTGTGGCACAAATGCACCCCAAAGGGTGCAACTGTTTTTAGAGTGTACAAGTTTCTGATATGTTCCTCGGCGTTACCTTTCGCGCGTTCTGCCGGCGCCAGCAGCACACCCCATGTTATCACTCTTGGCAATCGCCCATCGCGTTGTCAACAGGCGTGAGTACCGAAAGAAGGTATATGTTGTTGCGGGGCCGCAAAAAACGTCACGAACTTGTCCCTCTATAAGATTCATTGCACGCCAAACTAACTTTATCACCACGGCCGAGCTGCTTATCGCTAACTGCGTCACAGCGCGCTGTGCGGCCAGCGTGCCTCAAAAGTACCCCAGAAAGTAACGAAATTACTTTTCAGTAATGTCTGGCGTCAGAGAAAGCGGCACAAACTTCTAGCAAGATACATTAGACTACGCACCACGGCCAAGTTAGTTTCTCGCTAACTGCGACACGGCACCCTGTGCGGCCAGTGTGCCCAAAAACCGAAATAAGTTACAATAATCCCCTAGGAAGCGTCGGAAACATGTCCCAGCACGATTCATTAACTCAAATTAACTGCAGCAGGACGGCCGAGCTGTTTTTCGCTAACTGCGTCTTAAGTCTCGGTCCCGTGCCGTAAGACTAATTGCGTCGTAGACTGTGAAACAAGATTTCTCACCAATAGTCCAATAGTGCAGTGGTGTCTTGTCCCAGTGCAGAAGGAACGCAAGAATACGCCAAGAGCCCAATAAACCAGGCTACCTTAAAAAAAAGGGAGACAGACGGAAAAAAAATGAAATTATGGGGTTTTACGTGCCAAAACCACGATCTGATTATGAGGCACGCCGTAGTGGGGGACTCCGGAAATTTGGACCACCTGGGGTTCTTTAACGTGCACCTAAATCTAAGTACACGGGTGTTTTTCGCATTTCGCCCCCATCGAAATGCGGCCGCCGTGGCCGGGATTCGATCCCGCGACCTCGTGCTCAGCAGCCCAACACCATAGCCACTGAGCAACCACGGCGGGTTTGGAGACAGACGGGTCGCCGCGGGCGAGCGCCCAAACGCGCGCGCAGCCATCCTCGCTGGCTTCGGGGGAGTGTCTGGCGGATGACGCATGTATCTGGCGCGTCATTGACCTGTGGCTAGGTAAGGCAAGGAAAATAAGTCGCAAAGCTTAAGTTCATTTATACGAAAATGTTTTAGTTTTCGCGGCAAAGAATTAAAAAAAATAAATCAATGCCTGTTAGCTTAATTTCACTCCTTTTTTTTTTTTTCGATGCTCGCGGCAGCTAACATTCGGCGTCAAAAGTATAGCGTGACGTATGGTGACGTGTTTCCTGTGTTGCCAGTTTTTGCTGAGTGTCCCCTCTTGTTTAATTTCTTTCTCTATGCAAGCCCGGACTGGAATCGCCTTTACGCATCAGTTGCAATCATCACCGACCCTACGAACTTCAAGACCGCGGTTCAGAATGCCATTTGTTAATATTTTTGTTTGTATTTTTACTGCATTATTTTTTTTGTTTTGACTCCACTCCTTTGTGTAACGCCTTCGAGCCTTGAAAGCATGTGAAATAAATAAATAAATAAATAAATAAATAAATAAATAAATAAATAAATAAATAAATAAATAGCTCATTTGAGAAGCGTTTTACACAGAAGACCACTTATAACCGGTGTTTTATGCTAAAATGAAATAAAGAAAAAGATACAGGAGCGCAAAGGAAGCCAGATTTTGTGCAATATCTACTACTTGCCATCCGTAGCATGTAGGCTGTTTACTACTTGTGATAGTGTGATAGGAACGTTGGCTGAGAATATAGTACTTTACCAGAAATAGTGTCTCTCTTGGCCTGCCTTGACCATATCACTCTTTAGAAAACGCGCCCGGCATACCAATCAGAGCTTGTTTGCATATATGCTCTACTCATGCCATTATTCACTACATCAATCTACGGTATCGGTCACAATTACTGTTTTGTTTGGCTCAGCACTATTTCTACGCAAAGTAGTGAACCTTCTTTCTTTAGTGTGTAAGCAGCTCGAACGAGCTCGAACGCGAAAAAGGACAAACAAAAAAATTAAAAAAAAAAGACTTGTTTCTATAGTGTTTGTGCTAGCGAAATTTACCGCCTAATTAAAAGATGCGCATTTTGTTTGGTCGCAGCTTCGGGAGGTGCGCAGCCAGCGGGCATCCTGAAGGCCCCTTCGCTTGGTCCACGTTCTTCAATTGGCGGCGAGTCGCAAGGGCACGACATGAGCGTGGTGCCCCTGCCTTCATATGTAGGCACTCCCGACACCACGGCGGACCGCAAGTGCAAGCTTGTAGTCACATCGCCATCAGATGGGGCTGCTGGCGTGGCGTCGCCGCAGCAAGACACGTCGCTCGTCCACCACGAGGGAAAAAAGGCTCGCTTCGGCGTCCCCTCGCTGAAGGTGCGTCCGCCAATGATCGCTGCCACAAATATCGCGGCTAAAGAATGCTGGACGTCCCATTTCATTGCCCCCAACCCAACCCCAACAGAACTTGCAGGGGGGCTTGATGTGCAATCGGGTGCTTGTGACGAACCCTAGGAGAGAGGAAGCAAGCACGGTGATATATAATCAGTTCTAAAGACGATGCTATTTAGCGCTATGCTTATGCCGTCGAGCCATGCTCATTGCAATACTGGGATCCAATATTCATTGTTTAGTGGTGTGGCACCTTCGGAGGGAGAGGGAGCCGAGATTTCTCAAGTCCTAAAATCCAAGAGCCTTCGGCAAGCGCTCGCATAGAGGTTTAATATCTATCACTTCGGGCTCACCAAGTCGCGGAGCCATATTGCAATTTGTTTCGGATGAGTATGCGCGAATCCTGAGGCGCACGCATAAAATTCTGCGGGGATTCCCAAAGGAAGCAAACAAAGAGAGCTTTGCGTTATCGGTTTAGTCCTGTGTTCACTTCGAGCTAGCTATTTCATTTGATGAGAGAGCTGAACAACATGCCGTTGCGCCGGTGCCTCCTGCCTGCAACTATAGCTACCTCTTTTTCTTGACGCCTTGACACGTGGGGGTTGTGTAGCCTCCATGCAAAGCCAATCTTCTCGAACTAGAATGGTGAAGCAATGTACAAGCTGGATGTGGCGCCTGTGTCTCAGGAGAAGTGTTGTATAGCTGTGTACTTTCTCGCCGTACAAATATGCGCTATGGCGTCGATTGCCGAGAAGAGTGTAGCGATGACTCTGCAAAATAGACAGCGTCAGAGCGAAAAAAAAAAAAGTCCGTGAGGTATTCAAACTATAACGCAAACGTAAGCTGCTGTAAAGCAACAAAGAGGAGCGGTTTCTCACAGCCTTATTAGGCAGCGTTCAGAACGGCGAGTGGCTCACGGCAGCTGATGCTCACAGCTGCAAGCACGACCTACCCGTCGCTGCACCAAAATGTCTCGTGATTGGTACTTGGTACCGGATTTGAACTTGGAATTCAACGCTTTCCCTGAACCGGAAGAAAATCCGAAAAAAAAAGAAACTCTTAGTGTATCACAACTTGTTGCTGGGAGGTGGTTCATATCATTTGTTTAGTAATAACAGATGCGATACGATGCGAAAGAACGACAAGGCTGGACGCTCTTTCTAGTCCTGTCGTTCTTTCCACTTCGTACGTACGTCCGGCGTTATACTTACGCTATGAAAAAAAAAAAAAAAAAAAAACAGTGGAGGACGCTGCTTCGCCTTTAAGAGTGGAACGCGATAGCATTCAAAGATCCCTGGCTGCTTATTAGGCTCTTTTCTCGTATATTCAAATTACAATGCGACTCTATCACGCTTGTAGGTTGTGGTTAAGTTGTATTTCATGATTTTTCTTGCGGATTTTACTTTGAGAAAATCAAATTTTGTTCGCTAACGCCTTGCGCCCCGCGAAGAGCCTGCCCGGTCGAGGTGGTTCAGGATGATGTGGTTCGGCATAATTATTTCCGCCAACGACGCCGGATTTTCGTCGGCACGGGGCCCTTAACGCTGTCGCGTTAAAAATATTCGGTCCTTGCATCTTGCCTGCGCGCATTCTGTCATGTTTGTTATTGTTTTCCTCCCAAACGAAAACGATGAGGGTTAAAAAGAATTAGCGTAGCTTGCACTGGAGGCGCAATGCTAAAGAGCCAGTGGAGCTGACGGCTTGGCTTTTGGGCTAGGCAAAGCACTACTAAGTCATCCCCAGCATTTTCTGGAATTCATTGATTATTCATCGATTAGCTATTGATTGGCTATCGATTGGCTATCGCAAGGTATTGGCCACGTATTTGGGCTAAGCTAATCACTACCAAGTCATCCCCAGCATTTACCAGAATTTATTGATTATTGATCGATTATCGATTAGTTATTGATTGGCTATCACAAGGTATTGGCCACGTATTTGGGCTAGGCTAAGCACTACCAAGTCATCCCCAGCATTTTCCGGATTTTATTGATTATTGATCAATTATCTAATAGCTATTGATTGGCTATCGATTGGCTATCGATGACTGACTAAGCTTAAGTAGTCCCAACCATGCTTAGCAGACTTGGCCAGGCTCAGTTTCGCTAGTTCACAGGGGTATGGGTCATTGCGCTTGGACCCTTTTTGCACTCGGCCCACATTTTTTGTTCACACGTTACGGACTACGCTCGGTGTAAACAGCCCCGCTGTAAATAAAAAGACAAAAAGAAAATAAACACTTATCAGAGGGCTGCTTCATCAATCCACAACCGTTTAAAATGGTCTCACAATTGAGCACGACAAAATCCCCCCCCCCTTCAAAAAAAAAAAAAAAAAGAAAGAAAGAAAGAAAGAAATTGAGCCCGGGACGGAAATGGGACATTCACGCGCACTACATATGTATACAGAAACACGCAGTACGCTTTCTTTTTCCTCCTGATTTTTACTTCACGTAGGAAATATGCTGCAGCACTTCCATTTATTCAACTAACAGACTTTAAAGAATTCGTGTGGCTCATTCCTGAGTACGCCGGTGTAGGGCGCAATCCTCGCCGGGTATTACGGATAGACAATCTAAACACAAAAACAAACATATGGCTCATTTCTGCAAACTTTCCTCTGCTATATATATATATATATATATATATATATATATATATATATATATATATATATTTATTTATTTATCAGACATAATCTTATCCTTTTTAATAAAATCAATGTAATTCAACTGATTCAGCAGTTGCCTAAGCAAAGCTTTCGTCCTTCGCCAGCCGCGACTATAATTTTTTTAATATCATGCGTCCATCTGAGTCCTCTCCATGCTCTACATGCAGAGCTTCGCTCCTGCTTTCTGTGAGTATTCATCATAATCATCATCATCACCAGCCTATATTTTATGTCCACTGCTGGAAGAAGGCCTCTCACTGCGATCTCCAATTACCACTGTCTTGCGCTAGCGTATTAGGGGGGCGCGAATATTCGGAAATTTCTAATAATGAATGAAATAATGCCCTATCTGATTCGGTCTTCGAATCGCATAGCCGGTATTCGTTATTACGAAAATTTGGCGAACACTTCAAATCCGCTACTGTGCGCAAACATAACATTTAAACAAAAGTGCAATAAGTTTAATCCCGGCGGTCATATAGACATAAAAAACTATGGGCGCACCTAAGCAATTCTGATGATGTGTAAATGCGAGAGCATTACTCGTCGCTGAGTGTGTCGTTGAGTTAAGTGTTGCGGCGAAATGTTGCTGAGTTTGGTGCTTCTGCGTTATGTTTCCGAGTGTAATGTTTCTGCTTATGAGGTCGCAACAACGCAAGACGACAAACCGGTAATATTGCGATCTCTTAGCTGAGTTTTATTTGCGGAGTTCGCATTAAAGTAATGTTTCACGCACATTACGTAGATTTTTCGTTGCCGATGACGCGCCTTTTCAGCACGATGACATCACTTTGCCGAGCGGCACCATGATGTTGACACTATGCATTTCTTCATCGGGTTCGTATAGAACGTTTCGCTGAATTGCGATGGTCTCGTACTTCGTCGGCAGGGAACAAGCGCCTCCGGCGACGCTTTGCTGTCTCACCTGATGATATATAGACACGAGCGATTCAACTCCAGACGGTGAAGACTCCATAGCGCCGACAGTGGCGCCCAGGTGGCGCCACTCCTATCATGCGCCATCTATAGACCTTTTCATCGGGCGAGGAGGAAAGGGCGCGCGAAGAGCCTTTCCTCCTCACTGGCTTGTGCGAGCCGGCACGGCGCGGCTTGAATGTGTTGCCGGTCGCGCGCTGCGGAACGATTCGGAGGTGTTTTAGCTAGTTCTGAGTGCAATTTACAGCATGTCAGTTTTTTATTGCGATCGCAATTATATGGACACTTCAACCGGATTTCTGCCGTCGGCGTCGCCGTCGCCGTGAGGTTCCTTATAGATAAAATCTTCGCCGCGCGCCGTATGCCCGAGCGGAAGCGTGCGGGGACGCACGCTATCACGGAGAGCGAACGCACTCAGTCTCCAACGCGCAAGCAAGGAAGCGGGAAGCCAGCGCCGCAGGGAGCGGGGGGGGGGGGGGGGGCACTCTTCTACTCTGCCAACAACCGCGCTGGTCGCTCGCCCGCACCGTCTCTTATCTCCACACGGCTCTGACCTTTATGCGCTGTGCATTCGCCGCTCAGTTTCCGTTGAAGCGATAGACCGCACGTACCTTCGCCCGCTGCGGCGTATGCGCTTGCTGCCAGCGTTTTGACAGTCGTTGTCTGCAGTCATTCAGTGTGATCTATTCATGTTTGTTTTTGCGCGCTCACACCACGCTTGTTCATTCAGTTAGTAGTAGTCGGGACACATTTTCTAACGCACGCTACACATCCAATGCTGCCCGGATCGGCAGTGCAGCGCTACAGGTGTGTCCCTTCGCACGCGCTGCCCACGGGAAGCGCTTCTCATCAACACCACCGTTTCACACGCGCCTTCTCGTGGTCATCGAGTCTCTCTTCATGTCGGTCTACTTACGCCGCAGCACACCTGCTTACTTAATCAGCTCATGTTTACTACAATTCATATTGCTACCAAAGCCGCTCACCTTACTTCGTATGACATTGCTGTGTTGCTATCGCATTCAGTGCTTCGCCCTCAGGGCGAAACTGTGACATTTTTTTTTTAGTTAGATGAAGATGACGTAATTTGTGTGCAATTTTTCTGCCACGGTTTTTCTACCACGACTTGCTGATGACGGCGGGGTCGCCACAATGAGCCAAGTAAGGCTCTCGCATTAACACGAGAAGTTATGTAGTAGAGCGCTTGTTACGTTTTCGTTTGCTCAAGACTTTCACATGACTCAGGGAGCCAGATTTAGCCCTCGGAACCACGATCATTCGCACTCTCAGATGGTTCCCTGGTATGCAAATAAAGTGCCTATTTATTCCGAATGCTCATTCGGACTTTTAATGCTGTGTATTGAGTGTATTTCCTACTAGCTGGTTAGGCTGTACTGTACTTACTGCAAATTGAGCTTGTGTTCTGTCTTGTAATCATGTAGTATTCCCCCCACTGTAATGCCTTATGGCGCTGTGGGTATCAAATAAACAAACAAACAAACAAACAGTGTTAGGACAGAATCTTGCTAACATTGTGATTAATAGGATATAAACAGTACTTTGAGGACGACTGCTTACTATTGAAAAACTATTCGAAAAGTATTGGATACTCGATTCGATTCGTATTCAATATGATCTCAAAAATTACTATGCGCATACCCCTAGTAATTACCAGCAAAATCAGATTTATTACGGCTACATCTTTTGATGATCTTTTGATGAGCTTCGATCTCTTACTCAAAAAGTATGAAGATTGTGATAAAGAAAAGATGCTCTTTAACTTATGTACTTCTTATTGCGTTTTTCGCAACACAGGTTGTTTCCCCGTTGACATCCACATCAACCAGCAGGTGGGTTTGGATCCTGAAGGTCGCAGCGATCCTGACCTTGATCGTGGTCGCCGTGGCCGGGACTCTCCTTGTCGCTTTCTGGCTGCTGCACAGCGGTAGTAGGGCTGAAGGTGATCTTTTCTGCGAAAGCGACGACTGTCATCACCACGAGGCGCTTATCGGCGCACGACTGAACAGGAGCATGGACCCGTGTGCGGACTTTAGTGCCTTCGTTTGCTCCGCCTGGATGGCATCAAGCGTCTATCGGTCACTTTCTACGCAGCAGGACGTTGTGGGCACATGGTCAATGCGCTTCCATTCATTGCTCAACGCGGGGCAGGTTCACATGGAAGCAAGCTCGAAGGCTCTCGGAATGCTCCAACTTTGCAAGGATAGGCCCAACGAAATGGTCACTAGTGGCGTTGCTGCACTCCGAAAGTTCATGGACGAGCGAAATATAAGCTGGCCGAAGCAGCCCAAGCCGAATATCCGGCCACTTGGAGTCCTTCTTGACTTGGATTTCAACTGGGCAGTGGCGCTGTGGTTCCATGTACGCTTTCTGAGAAAACTAGGTGGTAGGAGGCGTGCCATGATCATTAGTCCGACGGCGACCGTTCTCAACCAATTCAGGTTGCACAGTAAACTCGTGTCCAGCGGCACGTTTTTCGACTATTGGCGCAAGCACTATGAGCTGCTTGCCCCGCCAGGAACTCTCCCCGCAACGGAAACGGAGAGCAAGAGAGTGGCAAACGTGCAGACTTTCGTGCTTCAGGAACTCTTGGAGGGCAGCCGTACTCCATCTGTAGAGCAGATACTGCTCAGGAGCATAGAAAAGACCGTTAAAAATATCCCTTCGAATGAATGGATAGCTTCGCTGAACAAAAACTCCCGGGTGGATCCTGTACTCACCGGCGAGGACCGCGTTATTGTGACGCACGACGCGCTCCTGTCTGCCATTGACAACATCACTCGGACCTACGAAAACGGTGAGATACTTGAGAACGTCGCTTGGCTGTTCTTGCAGGCAGTAGGACCTATCGCTGACTTTGCCCTTCTAGCGCCCAGCCGAGAAAGCGTAGGGAACGCGCCCGGTGACACAACTGATAGGGCCTCAGCAGAGCGAGAAGCCTTCTGCGCGGCGCAAGTGGAGTGGGCGTATCGCTTCCTCATTATTTCGCTCTACACGCTCACCAGCTTTCCGAATGACGAGCGCCAGAAGATCGATGCAGGGCTCCGGGTCATACGAGAGGCTGCCCTGAACAAAGTTGGCGGTGCCGCGCGCTTGGATCGCTTGTCAAAGCAACGCGCCCAAGTTAAATTGAACGACACAGTCACACTGCTGTGGCCCGCCGAAAATCTTATCGGCGACTCATCGATATCCATTATGTACTCAGGCTTTCCCAACACTGACACTACTTTCGCCGCACTCTGGCTACGCTTGCGCGAAGCTTTCCATGACCTGTCGCAGAACACCATGTATGACGACGCATTGCATATGCCGCCCAACCTGGACCTGCCACTTCTGGATTACGACTACGTACTCAACACAGTTCGCATCTCGGTGCAGGCACTATCGGCGCCTGTTTTCTACGCGCAGGGCACACAGGCCATGTTCTACGGAGGTTTAGGATTTCTTTACGCCGTACAGCTAGTGCGTGCCCTGGACAAATACGGGCTGCGAATTAACAGCAGCGGTCAGGTAACCGGTCTGTGGCTTTCGTCTACTTGGCAACATGCAGTCAATGATGTGGACAAATGTCTGGACGGTTATACAACCCACTTTCCTGAAATACCTGCGCTAGAGATCAGCTACCGCGCACTGGAGCAGGCTCTTGGTCAGAGCAGCGACTCTCATCAGCGTCTTCGTGACGGCTTCACCGAGCGGCAGCAGTTCTTTGTCACGCTCTGCTTCCTCATGTGCAGCATTCCAGGCGCGGAACCCCCAGGAGACTGCAACAAGGCTGTAATGAACTTCCCGCCTTTCGCCAGCGAGTTTGGTTGTCCGGTCAACTCCAGAATGAGACCCGCTAAACCTTGTACCTTTTTTGACGAGTGAGTTAGAAGTCGACCTTGTGTTTCACTCTTTTGTTTGTATTCTACCTGCATGTCCACATATATGCAACGCATAGCGTCTTTCTCTACGAAATGTCTTCATCAAAATAAGGTCTCTAGTGATTTTTGTTCGTGGCGTTGATCTAGAATATCGAATTTTCTAAAGCCATTCTGACAACGTATTTTTCATGACTGCATTGGTGTGCTATTCTGTGTATTAATCAGGTTTTAAAAGTATTAGACCAGAGATTACAGAAAGCTTCCGATACGTTTTTTTCTGAAAGCTTACGGGGAAATAAAAAAGTTACGTTTTTGTTTGCTCAAGACTGAATAGCTTTTGCCACAATACTTTTACCAGCTTGAACGTTTGTCGCACTGGTTTTGTATCACACTGCCGCATCCCCATAGTTGCGACCATCTTACAAAAAACCTGTCGTAAATGTTCACCCAAGATCTACAAATAGGACTGGAGAAATTAAAGGAGCAATCACAAAATTTTCCACCTGTCACTGTGTTGCGGTTGTTGAAAAATCGAGCCCACGAAACCCCAGAAAACATACTGCAGGCCTCGAACACTTTAGGTAATTTACTGTGACGTCTTTTCCTACCAACATATTCTAATGCGAAAATCCGGCGGCGGCGGCGTGACCCAGCGATGGTACCATCGCATAGAGCGCTATGGGGATACAATAGGTACGAAGTGCTCCGGCGTATGTGGAAAGGTGTAATGGTTCCAGGGCTGACATTTGGAAATGCAGTTGTTTGCTTGAAGTCAGGGGTACAATCAGGACTCCATGGCAAGCAAAGGTCAGTGGGACGCCTCGCATTGGGCGCTCACGGGAAGACTACTAATGAAGCTGTGCACGGTCATATGGGCTGGACAAATTTTGAAGTAAGGGAGGGTCAGAGTAAAATTGAGTTTGAAAAACGACTGAGGAATATGGAAGAAAATAAATGGGGTGCAAGTTGGGGGGTGCTCCAGGTATTTTTACAGCAAAACATCGACTCACAGTGGAGGAAAAGAACTGGGAAGCTTACCACCAAGTATGCGACCGGTTTAATCAGCAACACGGCAACAAAGGACGTCAAATGCAAAGTTAGGCTGAGACAATGTCATGGGTGACGGCAATGGAAAAGAAACCTGCTATGACTGACTACTTCAAGGCAAAAACGAAATCAGGAAAGAAACAATTTATGATAACTCAAAGGGAAGCTCCTTACTTTTCGAAGCCAGATCAGGTTGCCTTAGAACGCGTAGTTATAAAGCGAGGTACACCAAGGATGAAGACGCATGTGCTTGCCGTGGTAAAGCTAGGGAAACAATGGAACATGTTTTATTGGAATGTGAAGAAATCTATCGAGCTGCCAGTCTAGGCTCCTCTGACCTCCTTGAAGCCATTGGGTTCAGGGATAGCAGGGGGAAAGTAAACATATCCGCTATAGAGATTAGTAAGAGGCGGTTGGAGAAAAGTAGGGAGACCATAAACAACGGAGGCGTACAGTAACAGAGTTCCCAGTAATGGTTCCAAAAGTTTGATGCTTGGAATTCTTTGCATTTGCGTGTTTTCTTAAAAATAAAGGTAGGACATTAGGCAAAACAATAACAAGAGCTTAGTGGCGCAACCCACCACCCCGTTTCAAAGGGGACGCGCATAGCATCCATCCATTCATCCAACCAAAAATCGCCCATGGCGCAGAGTAAAAACATGTACAAAAATGCTTGGATTGATGTCAAATTTTTCGGGGAGGATTCCGTAAACAAAGTAAATTAATTGGTATGAAAAGAAAAAAATTGGTACATATAGGTCTGGGTGGGAATCGAACCCGGGCCCTCCAGGATGAGAGATGATGATGACGATTTATTGGCATTCCCTTTGAAACGGGGCGGGGACATACAGTCACTAGCCTGCTTGATTAAATCAGGTATACTATACATGTTCTTTATCTAGCATTTTTGTATACCTGTCATTATTTTTATTTTTCAAAAATTTACCTTGTACCGCTACCTATGATTTTAAAAGATCAGGTCGTATCCATCTTTTCCCTGCTTTTTTTTCCACCAGTACTCTAATCGTCTCTTGCTTATCTCTACGGCTGATCTGTTGATGTTTCCTTCCACTTTAAACCCAAGCGCTTCTGGGAGTTGCACGTTACCTGCGGTTCTCGCTGGGTGGATCCCATCACATTCCATTAGGATGTGCTGAGTGGTCTCTGGATCTTTACTGCAGCATACAAATGCCTCATCTAGTTCCGAATATTTGCTACGGTATGTTTTGGTCCTTAGGCAACCGGCTCGAGCCTCAAATAGCAAGGCACTGCCCTTTGTGTTATCGTACCGATTTTCCCTTCTAATTTCTTTCTTCTCATTCTTGTAAATCTCCATTGTACCTTTTTGTTTCCATTCTTTGCTTCCAATTCACGGTCTCTATTTCTCTCACTTTCTTTCTGATGACTCCTGGTTATCTATTTATAGTTTCGATTATCCTGTATTTGGTTGCCAACTTCCTTGATCTCTTCCTCCATTCTGTGTCCACGCTTTTCATGTAGAGATACTTGTGCACTTTAGCCGCCCATTTATTTTCATCCATGTTCCTGAGCCTTTCTTCAAAACTAATTTTGCTCTGTGCTTCTCTGACTTCTAAAGAGGCCCAACCCATGTCACCCTGCACTACCTCATTTGTGATATTACCGTGGGCTCCCAAAGCCAACCGGCCTACTGATCTTTGGTTAACTTCCAAACCCGACAAGATATCAGATTTTAAGCATATACTGGCATTTGCGAATGTTTGCGCTGGCACCATTACTTCTTTCCAGATTCCACGCGCCACCTCATACTTATTGTGGCCCCACAGTCCTCAGTGTTTCATTATTGCTGCATTCCGCTTCCCCTTTATTTTCAGATTATCTTGGTGGTTGCTTGAGTAATTCTTTCCTTCGTTTATGTGTACGCCGAGGTACTTATATTGCTTCACTATGGGTATTACTTGCTGTTGAATTGACACCACGAAGTTACTCGTCTCTTCATTAAAGATCATAATTCCCGATTTCTCTGTGCTAAACTTAAGGCCTACATTTGTCGCTGCATTCCCACAGATATTCGCAAGTATCTCCAAATCTTTTTTATTGTCCGCTAGTAGCACAATGTCGTCTACGTACATCAGTCCAGGGACGTTCTGTTGCACCATTTGTCCATTACGCATGTAGGATAAATCAAAACCTAATTCGCTGTTTTCCAGTCGTCTTTCTATACCCTTGACGTAAAGCGTGAACAACAATGGTGACAGAGGGCATCCTTGCTTCAATCCTTGGTGAATTCCCACCATTTCATTTCCTTTTCCACCTTCCCATACCACTTGTACTTGGTTGTCTCTATATATCTCCCTCAGTAGCTCCACGAAATCGTCATCTATGGTTTCGTATTGAAGAATATCCCACAACAATTCCCCGTCTATGTTGTCATAAGCTCCTTTAATATCTAGAAATGCTATCCATAAAGGTCTTTTCTGAGCTACTGAAATCTCTATGCACTGAGTTAGTACAAACATATCCTCTAAGCGTCTGCCTGGCCTGAACCCATTCTGTAGTTCCCCCAATACATCGTTTTTCTCTACCCACTTCAACAGTTCTACATTTATGGCTCGCATTGCCATTCTATATATCACCGACGTTACTGTAACTGGCCTGTACGAGCTCGTCTTATCCTTATCTGCTTTGACTTTGTAGGTGAGATTCATTTTGCTTTCACGCCATCCAACGGGAATTTTCTTTGTTCTAATCACTTGCTCTAGGCATTAGTCAGCAGTGCCTTGCTTTTTGGACCGAGGTTCTTGATTAGCTGTATTGGGATTTCATCGGGTCCTGCTGCCGTGTATTTAGGGACATTTTCTGCTGCCTTTTTCCAATAAAAGCTTTCTTTGCTAAATTTTGGTCTCTCTGGCCTTTATGCTGTTGCTGGATCTATTGTCTGAACTACGCTTTTTCTTGTGCCGAAGTTATCCCTAATAACGTCTGTGATGTACCGCAGCGCATCATTGCCTTCATAGATGTTACCGTCTTCATCCCTTATAGCCGTCTGCGAGTTTTTAGTTGGAGCTCCAAGGGCTTTTATATGGTTCCAGAATCTTTTTGGAGCGCCTTTGTCTCTTTTGTGAATGTTATGCCCCCAACTTGCGCATTTAATTTTCTCTTGCACGAGCTCACTCACAACCCTTTTCTTTTCTCGCTATATATTCTATCTAAGGAGCACCTCTTCTTCTTGTAATCCCCACTTTTTGGCTTCTCGATGAGCCCTAGATGCCTCTTTACACTCTTCTATAGCTTGCTTAATTTCCTTGTTCCACCACTTACGTGGTTTCCTCTTTCCAATCCAACAATTGTTTTGCCGTGTGCGCCTTATTTCATGCTGCATAACGTCCACCAGTTCCTTATATTCCCAGACTGCTGTATGAAAAGCCTCAATTTTCTTCTCTATGTTGTTTGCGATCTCTGTTATTTGCTCGTCATTCATTTTAAAAAGCTCTGAGACTATTGGTTCATGTTCTGCGTTGGTATCTCGCCCAAACTTTAATGATAAACGTCTATGATTGCTTCCCAGGTTATTTTTTCCAGTTTCGTCTATTATCATTTGGTCTAGTTGTTTGTAGACCATTTCTGAGACTAAGGCGTAGTCGATACATGACTGCCTGTTTCCGCATTGCCACGTTACCTGTCCATGACACTTATTCTCCCTGTTAACTACTATAAGGTTCTGTTCATCACACAGATCCAGCACTAGAGAGCCGTTGTAATCAGTATATCCGTCTAAATAGTCCACGTGTGCTTTCATATCTCCCACTAATATCACCTGGCCCGATTTACTGAGCTCATTATAATCGCTTCGTATCCAATGAACCAATTCCTTATTTTTTTCTCTGCTATCACTACCTGTTCATAGGTAAGCTACTCCCAGCCACGTCTTTTTACCTTGCCATGTGCCGCTAATCCATAAATGCTCTTTACATGTCTCATTGATCCTTCGCCACTTCAGACCTCGCCTAATTAGTACGCGTACGCCTTTCTTGACCCGGTCATTCTGTTGCACCCTTCCCATACAAAATTGTCAATAATCCAAATCTCGTAGATTCGTTTCGGTCAAGGCGTACACGCTACTCGCTTCATCATTCAGCTGCGTTTGAATTTCCAGCCATTTTTCCTGCTTGTGACCAGCCTGCATGTTAATGTATCAAATTTTACCTTCTCTATTCTTATCCTTTCTGCGTCTTTTCCTGACTCCTGGTCGTCTAAGTCTGCCCTTTACTGGTGTTTCGCTACGTTCAATACTTAATCCTGCTTCCTGATTGCCTGGGGCCCACCTAAAAAAGCTACAGCTCGCGCCGCGAATCGACGTCCGACCGGTGTTGCTACCCCTTCACTAAAATGTATCCCGTCACGCACAAAAGCGCCTTCGCGGCCTGCTCGGTGCACTTGTCGGTTGATGTCAATGACCGTAAAATTCACTGCTTTAGCTAGAGTCCAAATTTCCCTGTTTACTGCAAGAACTGCCCTTTCAATTTCATAACCCCGCCTTTCAATCTCTGGAACCGTGCACACAGCGATTTGTACTTCCTTTGAAACATTCCGCAGGTCGGTCACCCCTTTGGCTATTTGCTTTGTGATCCCTGCCCCGCGTCCGTGCTGTACGTCAATCACTCCGCCCATTATCACCACAAGGTGTCTCTTCTATATTGTGTCCCACTACTAGCGGACAATAAAAAAGATTTACAGATACTTGCGAATATCTGTGGGAACGCAGCGACAAATCTAGGCCTTAAGTTTAGCACAGAGAAATCAGGGATTATGATCTTTAATGAACACACGAGTAACTTCGTGGTGTCAGTTCAACAGCAAGTAATACCCATAGTGAAGCAATATAAGTACCTCGGCGTACACATAAACGAAGGAAAGAATTACTCAAGCAACCACCAAGATAATCTGAAAATAAAGGGGAAGCGGAATGCAGCAATAATGAAACACAGAGCACTGTGGGGCCACAATAAGTATGAGGTGGTGCGTGGAATCTGGAAAGGAGTAATGGTGCCAGCGCTAACATTCGCAAATGCCATTATATGCTTAAAATCGGATATATTGGCGGGTTTGGAAGTTAACCAAAGATCAGTAGGCCGGTTGGCTTTGGGAGCACACGGTAATACGACAAATGAGGCAGTGCATGGTGACATGGGTTGGGCCTCTTTTGAAGTCAGAGAAGCACAAAGCAAAATTAGTTTTGAAGAAAGGCTCAGGAACATGGATGAAAATAAATGGGCAGCTAAAGTGCACAAGTATCTCTACATGAAAAGCGTGGACACAGAATGGAGGAAGAGGTCAAGGAAGTTGGCAACCAAGTAAAGGATAATCGAAGCTGTGAATAGACAACCAGGGGTGATCAGAAAGAAAGTGAGAGAAATAGAGACCGTGAATTGGATGCAAAGAATGGAAACAAAAAGGACAATGGAGATTTACAAGAATGAGAAGAAAGAAATTAGAAGGGAAAATCTGTACGATAACACAAAGGGCAGTGCCTTGCTATTTGAGGCTCGAGCCGGTTGCCTAAGGACGAAAACATATCGGAACAAATATTCGGAACTAGATGAGACATGTGTATGCTGCAGTAAAGATCCAGAGACGACTCAGCACATCCTAATGGAATGCGACGGGATCCACCCAGCGAGAACCGTAGGTAACGTGCAACTCCCAGAAGCGCTTGGGTTTAAAGTGGAAGGAAACATAAACAGATCAGCCGTAGAGATCAGCAAGAGACGATTAGAGTACTGGTGGAAAAAAAGCAGGGAAAAGATGGATACTACCTGATCTCTTAAAATCATAGGCAGCGGTACAAGGTAAATTTTTGAAAAATAAAAATAATGAGAGGTATACAAAAATGCTAGATAAAGAACATGTATAGTATACCTGATTAAATCAAGCAGGCTAGGTGACTATTTGTCGCCGCCCCGTTTCAAAGGGGATGCCAATAAATAATAATAATAATAATAATAATAATAATAATAATAATAATAATAATAATAATAATAATAATAATAATAATAATAATAATAATAGTAATAATAATAATAATAATAATAAAAATAATCATCATCATCATCCACATGCGTTCCTTGGCCTTCGCTATCACCTCTCTAATCGGCTTTCCCGGAAGCGTGCTAACTTGGTCTCGTTCACCTGCACCTACCCTCTCTGTTATCGCCGGTTCTACTTTACGCATGTTGGAATCCCCAACAAAGACAACTCGACGCTTTTCTTCCCCCTCACCGCCGAAAGCAATGCCCGAAAGCAATGCCCTCCCCTCCTTTCTTATCCTTGCCCTTGGCTTTGTTTTCTCCCGTGGCCGCGTCAGTGGTATCCCCTTCGTGATAGCGAGACGAAAGCGAGACGAGCACGCTTCCGCGACGCCACGGCGGCTTCACGGTTCTGGATGAGCCTAGTGTGTGCATCATTGCACACTTCACGTTCTAGCCATCTGGCTGAATAAAGGTGTGGCCTATGTGTGCGTCATTGGGTATGTGACGGCACAGCCAATAGGGAGGAAGTGGCGCCACGTCATGAGTGTTTAAATTCAGCGCGCTGCCTCCCCATCGAAAACATCAATCAAAAATACTCGTATTTAACAAACGGGACTATAATGCTTACACATTCACACACATAACCAGTCTTAAGTGTGTCTGCCGAATTTTTGCGTTAAGAAAAATATATCATGTATGCGCTCTCACGTCATGACACAGAAAGTTACGCAAACGCACAACATTGTGACGTTTTTGCCCAGTCACTTCGTCGTCTTGCATTCTACTTAGGTACCCAGGCAGGGCTGCTTAGAAACCAGTTGGTGCTGCTGGATTCAATACCTGTCGCTCCGCTATGGCGTTATTGGCCATAATAGTACATACAGAAGCATTCCTCATGTTCAATACAATGCACCGTTGAACCAGATTTATGTATATGTATATAGTGATTCAGAGACCGTACACTTTCTGAGACAAGTCCTGGTCAAAAGGCCAGCACAAGGGTCGAAAAGAAGTGGAACTGAGGTGCCCGATTTTCGCTAGTCGCAAGCATATGGCTTCATATTGTTGCGACTAACACAGTAATCATGCTACGTGTTCAGATTGCCCGTGCAGTCACCGTTCCCCACACGCTTGACGTATGGTGGAAGCCATGCCACACTGACACCAAAGTAATGCCGAAACGTAGCAAAGCAGACTAATAGGCGCTTATTTATGTGGTGCATGTGTCTGAGAGCTGATAATCTACGGTTTAGGTGATCGTACTCGGACAGTGGATACAGGAACTATGCTGCCAATTTCAGTAGCTCGTGGTAACGCTTTGTGTTCTTCGTGTTAGAGAAATATATTACTAGAGAAATGCTAGTGCCATAGAATGTATAGGGGTATTGGTGTGACATTTTCTGCTATTAATTTTCTTGCGGTAAATGAAGGTCTTAGATCTTTAAATACTAAACAAAAATAGTGCAATGCCTCAGAGCGCCCCAAATAATTTAATATAATAGCTTTTCCAGGAGGATATTGTGTTTTATGCTGCTACTCGCTGTTACAAACTAAATATAAATTCTGGGGTCTTACGTGCCAAAACATCAATTTGGTTATTAGGCACGTCGTAGTTAGGGACTCCGGATTAAGTTTGACCGCCGGGGGTTTTTTAACGTGCACCCAATGCATGGTAGATAGGCGTTATTGCATTTCGACCCCACTTAAATACGGCCGCAACGACCGTGATTTGATCCCAAGCCCCCGGGCTTAATTAGCAGCGCAACGCCGCAGCCACTGCGTCACCATGGCCGGTGCTACTAGTTGTGAGGGCCGATGTAGCAGCATACGAGGGGACCGAACGAGCCGGAGCGAGTGTCAAAACGTCGCAATGTCGTGCTCTCGCGCGACCACATAATGCGCCATGACGTCACAACGGTAGAAACAAAACCGAAGCTGACTGTAGAAAAGCTATTATATTAAGTTATTTAGGGCACTACGAGGAGTGACAGTATTTTTATTCTGGGATTTAGATGTACAAGATCTTCCTTTAGAGCAAAGAAAAATATATATAACTTGAAAATATAATGTCAGTACCCCTTAGAAATAATGGAGGCCGGTCCGCCACTGTGGCAAAAGGACAGTCACATTCACCTGTGCATCTAAGGGAGTAAGCGTCATTGGTTAGATTAGAGCATTGTTACGATCGGCCAGCGGGGGAAGCGATCTTCTAGCCACGTCTGATTTCCTGAGACGAATCAGCTTGGTGAGGCCCACAATACGTCGCATCGGACAGACCAGCGGCGACACCAAGGCGAGACTAGTTTGACGGCTATGGGGCTGATGGTTGTCACCCGGCCACCGACCACTGCGCTGGGACCAAGGAATGCCTGGGAAAGTGCGTGCGACGCTTCCCCACGGTCGCAGCTAGCCGCTGTTGCGGCTCGAGGTGGCATTTGGGCAAGGAGTCCACCAAGCCCATCGATGAATACATCCGGTAGTACGAATGATGGAAAAAATGGTTTAATGTACATTATTTACACTGGCCCTTGGTACGGAAGCCCACTGCATCAGGAGCATATTAAACGTCTGAGTTCGCCTCAGGACACGTCAGACTCACTCTCACTGTACCACACGTCTCCACTTTTAATGCCGTCGTCTTCCCTAGGAGACTGGACAGGGGAATCCGAAGACGGTAGCTCTGCCAATCCCAATCGTTGAATCGGTTGCCACATCCCTCCCATGTTGACGCACCGTCCCGCCGGGCCCACCTCCAATGTCGCACCCCCGTCGCCGCATTCTTGAATTTGTGTGGCCACCTGGGAAACTGAGCTTGAAGCTGTTCCCACGGTTTTGGACGACGATGGCCCCTTTCACCAATTAGTGGGCTCTAAGTGACGTCCCTCTTGTCAGGATCACGATTAGTAGAGATCTTCACGGTAATTACCGTATCCATGGATGGTGGTAGTTGTTCACTCGACGCGAGCTCCTTTGTTAACGCGTCACAGTCTATTACACGCCCGGCCGCTGTCGGTGCGCGCGCTGATGAATGGACCGCCTCCTGGGAAACGTCCAAGGTATGCACTTGTTCAGGTTGAAACGTAACACCGCCAAGGCCGTTCGACAGACGAACCCGCTAATGGCTGGGCCATTCGAGGAACCAAGGCGCGCCAGATTGGGTCAAGCGTGACACCCCTTGTCTACGGGCGTCCCCTCCGTGCTCTGTGACAGTGAGCCGTACGCCCGAGGCTACCTTCCCAAGTGTGTGATCGGGGAATAAAGGCGCCGGGGAATTTATCCGCAACCTCATCCTCAAGGCGGAGCCTACGGCAACTTTGGACGCTCCAGTTGGAGGAAGGTGTGCCCGCAGGTTTCCCTGCCTAGGGATCTAGAGAAGGACAGAGGGCTTTTAAGCGGATGTCTGTGGCTCATGTGGTGTGCCCTCCCAGTAACTTATAACCAGTGCTCCCCCATCTGCTCTGTCATGTAGATAGTGCTCTCCCGGAACGATTTAGTCTGCCGAGATGTAGTAGCGCTGACATGCTACGATGTACTGCGCTCCGTACTCTAGCCAGGACGATGATGATCCCCTTGTTCTATAAATAAGTTTGCCTCTTCCATGTAAATAAACCCCCTGTTCCGTTTACCCTACCTCTCGACCTCGTACTCATCATGAACGAAGCAACTCTCATCAAGTCAGCTCGGACGACAGTGCGGGCCCGCTAAGCCTCCGTGTGACGCCCCAGTAGCGTAGGCCAGCTACCCATTACGAGACGCACCAGCGGCGTAGGCTAGAGAGCAACCCTCAGCTTGACGTCGGACTCTGAGACCACTACTCCCAGCTCCTACAGCATGAACACCGAACGAGGAACAAGTTTGGCGAGCGACTCGCTTTCTTTTCAAGGTATGCTGAGAGGAGAAAAACCGATGCCAAATCCCCGTTGCATAAGCTGCAGTGGTGTCACACAGACAAGGTAGAAGAAATGCTGTGTACACCTCTGTTTCACATCCGACGAGAGCTGTAAAAGTTTCACATGGAATCTTGGCGGATTGCGGTGCAGCGCGCTTCCAGGTGTTCGGCCATATGTTGCCCACAGGCTACAAACCTATTGCTGAAACATTTTCCACAAAATTAGAATTGAAGCAATCCTATGGCGGCCTGCAGATAGAAGAAGTTGAAACAAGACAAGGGGCAGGAGGAGTGAAGACAATAAAGAAGTCTTAGATAGAACAAAATGGAGTCTGTGTTGTGCAACTACTAAGTGCAGTTTTATTACATATTTTGGCACAGCCGACTTTATACGATCCATGATGTGGGTAACCTTCTTCGTTCAGCCAGCCAAAGACAGCGTTCTCTTCCCGAAGTATGCGATCCCTGGGGACCCGCCAGTCGAACTTCCCGTCGACGTGACGACAGATGAGCTCGTGTCTATCGTTCTGCAGAAGGCATCTATGTCTCTGGACGAGCTCTTAGAAAAAGGGTCCGCGAAGATAAATCTTCAAGTTTCCCTTTTCAACCGCCTTGTGCTATCGCAAGTAGAGAAATCAGATGCATCGGTGCCAACTTACCATTCAGATCTACCCGTTGTGCTTCAGGCGATTCAGCTTCAACAAAAGCAAGTTTCCCAGCAAAATGAAATGATTCAGACTCTTGTGTCAGCTCTGAGTCTCAAGGAAAGCGTCCCTACAGAGGTTGTGCAACCTGTACCCTTTGATGGTTTGTCGGGGAATCCAGAAGCTCGGATCGCGTTCTTTGAATACGCCTGTCGACAAAACGGCTGTGACACAGATGAAAGAAGAGTGAAGTATATGCTCCCTGTTCTAAATGGTATCGCAAGATAATGGTACAAACTACGTATCACGGGACATCAATGTGATGCATGGAACACATGGAAGGAGAGCTTCATCTCGTCATTTCGTGGCACCCCGCTTGAGTGATGGGATCAAGCTATATTTTATCGCTACAAGTCTGGAGCAGTGCTCCAGTATTTCTTCAAAAAAGGTCAACTACTTGAACTTGCAGAGCCGGGACTTCCACTGAAGTCTATTATAATTAACGCTGATAATAAATGGCTACCTCGGCAATTGCAACGATAACTTCAAGCTGCAGCACCAAAAACTATGGACGCTTTGCTGTAGTCACTCCAAGAGATCGCCTGCTATTGGATGGAGAGGATGACAAAGCCGCATAGGGAAGCTCAAGGGGCAGAAGCACCAAGGAACACAGAGTTTCATGAACGCTTACCAAAATCTTCGCAAGAGGGTAGGTCAGCATAGGTCGTTGCATACCGCAGAAAGAGAATCATTGCCTGAGGAATGCATTTTGCCCAGATTGAAAAAAAAACAATAAATAAGGGTTATCAGTCTGACCCTATGACAAAAAACGAAACTACTTGTTGGATTTATGCAAGTTTGTTACATATAGAACTTGAGGTTAATGGACAACGTACAAGAGCGCTTATAGACAGCGAAGCTTCTGTATCCATTCTTAAGAAAAGCAACGCTAACCCACAAAATGTATTTCGGGGAAGGCCAGTTCTTGTGCGTAGGTATGATTAAAGCAAGAGAGAGTATTGTAAGTGGGCACGCCTGAAATCGAAGTATAATCTAAAGAGGCAGAAGTGGCTTGCATTAGTTTTAGACATCATGGAGTACGACTTACACCTATCTCGTCCTGACATGAAGTTGCTGAGATTGAATATTTATTGGGACGATACGGTGTCTGTTGATCAAGAGGCTGACCAAACAGAATCTGAACAAAAGGTGATGCTGAAGAAGGATAGTGTAATACCTCAACTCTATCCCGAACTGGTCTGCTTGGGAGGATATCTACCGGTGACAACAAAGTTCGAAGTTTCATTTCACCTGTCCGACAAAACAGTTGTGAGAAAATAAACACACACACAACTTGACAAGAGAAAAGAAGGCGTGGCTATAAGAAGAACTTCATAAGATCTTAGACGCCAATGTAATTCGCGCATCAGTGTCTCCCTTTGCTTCACCTATCACCATTTCTGCAAAGGAAGACGGCAGTTGGCGGCTATGTACGGATTACAGAGCAGTAAATAACCAAACCCTGTTGATTCTTTTTTCAATGCCAGCTTTTCTCGGATACACCTGTGCAAGGGCTTCTGGCAGGTGCCACTCCAAGAAGACACTAAGCCATACACCGCATTTACGACTTCATTTGGCATATACGAATACAATCGCCTTCCCTTTGGATGGAAAAACTCGCCTAGGTTGGTTCCAAAAGATGATGAACACAGTTTTGAATCCCTACATTGGACGCTTCTGCAATGTCTACGTAGACGGCATTATCATATACTCTAAAAGTGAAAAGTTGCACGAAGAACACCTGGCTCACATTCGGGCTGCGTTATCTGATGCTAAGCTAAAAGTAAATTTCAAGTAGAGTGAGGTCTTCAGAACTAAGGTGACATTTCTTGGTAGAGTTTTGGACGGAACAACGAAGAATACGAAAGAATCGGTAGCTCGCATCGCAAAACTAGCAAAGCCGTACGGTGTGCACTCACTTCGAGTTTTTCTAGGCTTGGCGGACCATTTCAGAGCGTTAATTGAAGATTATGCTCTAAAAAGACGCTTCCTGACAAGATTGACATAGCAGGATGTTCCCTTTTATTGGACAGAAGAATGTAATGACGCTTAACCAGAACTGGGGCGCTATAACGTAAAATGATTCCAAACTGTTTTGATTCCAATTTCTGCAAGCAGCCTCCACGATTGGTCAAAACATTTTGGGGCCGCTCACAACTTCGCCTGCCTGTCACGCGACGTCACGAAAACCGCGATAGCTCTCCATCTGATATTGACGCGAAATAAGTTGGCGCGTGGTGACACTGGCCCCTTGAGGCGAGAACGACGAAGTTCGTGGTTGCGCGCGCGCTCTCCGAGGTCCAGCCATTATTAAAGGCTGACGTGTTTTTTGCCTATCTGTTGCTGTGCAACCATTCTAGCTGTACTAGCTGGGTGACATTTCTGGTGGAAGTGCTGGGTACGGTCGATGTTAAGATCTCCGGAGCGCACCCCAGACCTAAGCCCGGCGAGTAGTTCGGCCGAGCTTACCCCTGTGCACGTACGTACCAGCCGACGTCTCCAAGGACTCCAGCCACAGCACGGTTTGCTACCCGAACGGAGTAGAATGACGAACCAACCACCTCCTGCCGCTACTGCAGCATCGCACGTGGTCGTCAATCAGATCCGGGCGCCGAATCATTTCCACGGGAGTGCTTCAGAGGACGCCGACGACTGGCTTGACCATTTTGACCGGGTCGCCAACGTCAACGACTGGACACACGAGCGTAAGCTTCGCTACGTGTACTTCGCTCTTGAAGATTCCGCTAAAATATGGTTTGAGAACCACGAGGCGACACTGACGTCATGGGAAGAATTTCGTCGGCAGTTCCTCAATGCCTTCGCCAGGGCGGACAGGAAGGAGAGGGCGGAGTTAGCAATGGAGTCGAGAATTCAAGGCCCGAATGAGCGAGTGACGGCGTACGTCGAAGACATGAATCGCCTCTTCAGACGTGCGGACCCCTCTATGACTGAAGCAAAGAAGGTGCGCCACCTAATGCGCGGCGTAAAAGAGGACATCTTTGCTGGCCTCATTCGAAATCCACCGACGACAGTGGCAGAGTTCCACGACGAAGCCACCACCATGGAAAAGGCCCTTCAACAGCGGGCCAGGCAATACAACCGCGACGCCGTGATTTCAAGGGAGCTCTCTGCCGTTACCCTAGGCAACGACGTCGGCGCCTTGCGAGAACTCATCAGGGCTGTCATCAAGGAGGAACTGCTGAAGATGCAGACGACCGCTGCCTCTGTGGGACAACTTTCCATTGCGGAAATGGTGCGCGCCGAGGTCCGACAGGCCGTCCATGTGCCTGAACAGTACGAGGCACCACAGCAGAGAACGCGCCCTGAACTGAGTTACGCAGAAGCAGTACGCCGTCCACCACCCTCAAGTGCGTATAGCATGGTGCACCCCGCTCAGCAATTGGACGTTAGCTTCAGGCCTCGCAGCACACCGCACATGGCCGAAGCAAGAACTAGGAAGAGCGACGTCTGGCGCACCGCTGACTACAAGCCCCTTTGTTACCATTGTGGCGAAGCCGGGCACATCTACAGAATGTGTCCGTATCGTCATGTGGGGCTCCGAGGATTCGCCCCAAATGCACCTCGTCCACGACCTGGTGAGCGGCCGCAGGAAATAGAGAGTTTCGTCGCGAATCGTCGCAATGGTGATCAACGATGGCACGAGCCCCGTTCGTCGTCTCCTGCTCGTTACAGGTCACCATCACCAAGCCAAGCCTTCTCTCGCGGCGCTCTCAGACGCCGCTCGCCTAGCCCGGCGGCTCGGGAAAACTGAGTTCAGCGACCTCCGGAGGTGAGGCCGCTGACGACGACTGTGCGCAAGATCCTCCACTACGACGACAACGACGAAAACAGAACGACGCAGACGTACAGACGCAGTCAAACACCGTGCGAGAGGTAATAACGTCGAACATTCCCGTCACCGTAGACGACGAAGAAATAACAGCGTTAATCGACACTGGAGCGGACACCTCAGTTATGAGCATGGACCTTGCCTGCAAGCTGAAGAAAGTTTCTACCGAGTGGACTGGGTCGCAGATTTGCACTGCAGGCGGCCATCTGCTAACCCCGGTAGGAAGATGCACAGCGCGAGTGAGCATTCGTGGGTTTACGTACCTCGGAGATTTCGTTATCCTCCCAAGCTGTTCGAGGGACCTAATTCTGGGAATGGACTTTCTGCAGGCTAATGGAGCCGTCATAAACTTACAAAAGTCGCTGGTAACGTTTTCAACGGCGCAGGCCTTAGCAGGGAGCAGCACTGACGACACGTATGTCAACGCCTTGAGGATTGTCGACGAGAACATCACGGTGCCGCCAAGGAGTAGCGTATTGACCCTCGTAACCTGCGACGCATTCGACGACTATGAGGGTATTGCCGAGGCAAATATCCCGCTGTTGCTCGAAAGACACATCTGCATCGCCCGGGGTCTTGTTCGAATACAGAATAAGTGCTCGCAAGTTTTGTTGACAAACTTCAGCCATGAGTATCAGCACGTCCCACAAGGTACAGCTGTGGCCTTTCTGAACGACATTGCTGACTTCTCCGATGTGGGCACGTTACAGGTGACTTCACCAGATGCAACAACTCACGCCAGCCTGAGTACCCGCGTCCACATCAATGCTGACTTAGCAGATGCACAGAAGGATCAGCTATTGGACCTAGTGACAGAATTCTCTGGCTGTTTTTCCACAGAATCTAAAGTCCAGCGCACCTCCATTACGCAACACCGGATAGTTACAGAGGAGTCAGCGCGGCTTGTTCGTCAGCACCCGTACCGCGTGTCACCTATGGAGCGGGAGGCGATTAAGCGTCAAGTTGAAGAAATGCTCAATGATGGCGTCATCCAGCCGTCGACAAGTCCGTGGGCGTCGCCTGTCGTACTCGTAAAAAAGAAAGACAACACGCTCCGCTTCTGCGTTGACTACAGACGGCTTAACCGAGTCACCAAACGCGACGTTTACCCCCTGCCACGGATCGATGACGCTTTGGACCGTCTGCGTCATGCTGAGTTCTTTACTTCGTTAGACCTAAAGTCAGGGTACTGGCAAATCGAAGTGGACGAGCGTGACCGTGAAAAAACCGCCTTCGTGACTCCCGACGGGCTATACGAATTTAAAGTCCTGCCTTTCGGTCTCTGTTCCGCTCCTGCTACGTTTCAACGAATGATGGACACTGTACTCGTCGGACTAAAGTGGCAGACGTGTCTAGTGTACCTAGACGACGTTGTTGTGTTTTCCAGCACGTTCGATGAACATCTCACCCGACTACGAAGTGTCCTTACCGCAATACGCAAGGCAAACCTCACCATCAAGCCTGAAAAATGTTACTTTGGCTTCCGGGAACTCAAGTTTTTAGGCCACGTGGTCAGCTCCCAAGGAGTACGACCAGACCCAGAAAAGCTAGCTGCCGTTGCCGAGTTTCCTCACCCTAAAGACAAGAAGGCTGTTCAGCGGTTCCTGGGCCTCTGCGCTTACTACCGCCGTTTCGTTGAAGGCTTCTCGAGGATTGCTGAACCTCTCACGAGACTGACGCGACAAGATGTGCCCTTTGCCTGGACGGAAGACCAAGAGCAGGCCTTCACCGAATTGCGCAAACGCCTTCAATCCGCTCCAGTGCTGGCGCATTTTGATGACACCGCGGCAACTGAAATTCACACAGACGCAAGCAACGTAGGACTCGGGGCTACTCTGGTTCAATGGCAAGACGGAGCAGAACGTGTAATTGCGTACGCGAGCCGTAGTCTCACAAAAGCAGAAGCTAACTATTCAACCACCGAAAAAGAATGTTTAGCAGTCGTGTGGGCCATCAGCAAGTTCCGACCTTACTTATACGGCCGGCCATTTCGAGCGATCAGTGACCACCATTCGCTCTGCTGGCTTGCCAATCTACGAGACCCGTCTGGTCGCCTCGCTCGTTGGAGCCTCCGCCTCCAGGAATACGACATGACTGTTGTCTACAGATCGGGCCGTAAGCATAGCGACGCTGACTGCTTGTCACGTTCTCCTATTCCCTTGACACCCTCCGACTTGGAGCTAGATATGCCGTTTCTTGGTGTCGTCGACGTGGTGCGCATGGCTGACTACCAACGTGCAGACTCTGAACTGCTTCCAGTCATCCGACATCTCGAGGGAGCCGACGTTGTTGTCCCACGCCCACTTTCACGAGGATTGACATCGTACTGCCTGCGGAACAATGTCATGTACAAGAAAAATTTCGAGAACAGCCAAGAAACGTTTCTTCTCGTCGTTCCGACGGCGCTGCGCGAGGAAGTTTTACAGGCGTGTCATGACGATCCCTGTGCCGGCCACTTAGGCTTCGCGAGGACATTAGCGCGCATACGGCAGAAATACTATTGGCCACACCTATTTTCGTCGGTTCAGCGCTATGTGCGAACGTGCCGTGACTGTCAGAGGCGTAAAGTGCCACCCGTCAAGCCTGCCGGCCTCCTTCAGCCTTTGGATCCGCCTCCGGCGCCGTTCCAACAAGTGGGAATGGACCTTCTTGGTCCGTCCCCCCGTCTTCCTTGCAAAACAAGTGGATAATCGTGGCAACCGATTATTTAACTCGCTATGCGGAGACAAAAGCTGTGCCGCGGGGAACTGCTGCTGAAGTCGCCAGCTTCTTCGTCCACAACATCGTGCTTCGTCACGGTGCACCCGCTGTGCTCATTACTGATCGCGGTGCAGCGTTTACAGCGGAGTTGTTGCAACAAGTCGTCACGCTGACGCATACTGACCACCGAAGGACCACAGCCTATCATCCCCAGACTAACGGCTTAACAGAGCGCCTGAACAGAACATTGGCCGACATGCTAAAAAAAAAATATTTAAATTATGGGGTTTTACGTGCCAAAACCAGTTCTGATTATGAGGCACGCCGTAGTGGGGGACTCCGGAAATTTGGACCACCTGGGGTTCTTTAACGTGCACCTAAATCTAAGTACACGGGTGTTTTCGCATTTCGCCCCCATCGAAATGCGGCCGCCGTGGCCGGGATTCGATCCCGCGACCTCGTGCTCAGCAGCCCAACACCATAGCTACTGAGCAACCACGGCGGGTGGCCGACAT
The DNA here is from genome assembly GCF_013339745.2 of Dermacentor silvarum. Lineage (NCBI taxonomy): Eukaryota > Metazoa > Arthropoda > Arachnida > Ixodida > Ixodidae > Dermacentor > Dermacentor silvarum. Next base: position 186,345,659 of record NC_051154.1, on the reverse strand, counting down.
GCTATCCATGTACATTGATGTGGAACACAAGACATGGGATGAAATTTTGCCATACGTGACGTTTGCTTACAATACCGCTGTGCAAGAGACCACCGAGTTTACACCATTCGAGCTCGTTTACGGACGTCGAGTTACAACCCCCTTAGACGCCATGCTCCCGGTAGACCACGGAACCACAAGGAATGATACCACTGAAGAGTTCGTCGAAAAAGCAGAGGAAGCTCGCCAGCTTGCTCGGAATCGCATCCGCACCCAGCAGAATACCGACGCCTGCCGTTACAACCGGACCCGACGGAACGTCCAGTACTCACCAGGCGACCGCGTGTGGGTGTGGACACCTATCCGACACCGTGGGCTCTCGGAGAAATTGTTGCGCCGCTATTTCGGCCCCTACGAAGTCGTACGCCGGCTCAGTGATGTGAACTATGAGGTGGTGCCTCAAAGCTCTGACCCTAGTTCGAACCGACGCCGTCCCCGTGCTGAAGTCGTCCACGTAGTACGGATGAAGCCGTACTACGCACGCGAGGGATAAGCAACTCTCACAAACCGCTTCAGCATTGTGTACATTCCTGTATGTCTCTTTTTTTTTTCACGTTGCCACCCTTGCCCATATTGCTCGCCCCATGCCATTGAAGCGACCGGGTCGGTCGCTTTAGAAAGGGGAGCAATGACGCGAAATAAGTTGGCGCGTGGTGACACTGGCCCCTTGAGGCGAGAACGACGAAGTTCGTGGTTGCGCGCGCGCTCTCCGAGGTCCAGCCATTATTAAAGGCTGACGTGTTTTTTGCCTATCTGTTGCTGTGCAACCATTCTAGCTGTACTAGCTGGGTGACAATATAACGTGTACACACTGATTATGCATGATTAAACCGCACAAAAGAGAAATAATCATTCCTGATTCGACGCCTTTTCACCATTAGCCCTTGCTATTGGTCCAACGTTTTCTGGCTACGCCCACTTCGCCTGTCTGTCACGCGACCTCACAAAACCGCGAAAACTCACCACGTCAAAGTGACGTGTACGCGAAAAAAGTGCACTAATATGCCGAACAAAACTTAAAATTTTTCTCAATAGCCACAGACGGCCCCGTTACGAGAGGAATAGAAGATGGCTGCCCGCCGATTGCTCAGGCCCTAGCTACTCGCACGTGCCGGTGAGCATGTATTTATTTGCGCA